>NC_073745.1:187572740-187867740 GCF_029784135.1 Toxorhynchites rutilus septentrionalis | reverse complement strand
CCTCATTGACCATCTTTGTGTTGTTACAGAATAACTACGTCCACGCAACAATCATCAGCGATGGAGATCGATCCACGGTCGAAATAAGATCGATTCATCCATACAACTGCTCTGCTCTGCAAGAATCATCGGGCTGCTGTTCTATAAATAACCCAACAATGATCAATATCAACTGTCTCCGCTATCCGGTCTGCTGAACAATGGAAGAACAGAACGAATACTCTTACGCCTAAATGGCTACTGTGAAATGTAATGTACCATATGCAATGGTATAGAAGGAATACTATAACGCCAAAAAAATGTCAAGTGTGTAATGTGCTATTTATAGATATGATAAACATGTGACATGTACTACATGTATACATGACTTTTTTTTAAAAATTCATAACGATTGAGCCGAACCGGAACCGAATCTAATGATTGACATATCAAATTAAAGCCAATCACCTTGTCTTTTTAGGAAAAATTACTTCAGTTGTAGAAAATTTAAATTTTATTTCTGTTATTAGCGATTTTTTTTTATCTCTCTATTATAGTGACTTTCAACACATTTCGGCTGGTTTGTCACTTTTACTTCCATTTTTGGAAGAATGTCGGGAGTGAGAATTGAACTCGTGATCTCTGCGTGAGAGGTATGGATGTTACCACTACGCCAGATCGCCTCTGTTATTAGCGATTGTATTTGTTTTTTTTATGGTTTTCATGGTCTCGGGACTAAGGGTGCTATATTTTTTATATTTTTTTCTAGAAAGCTGAGGTTTTTTCGCATAACATATCCAAAAATCAGAAATGTGTTCTTTTTCGTTTTTAGGCTATGATTTTTCAATGTTAACATGTTTTAAGTCTTCGTTCAATATTTCTATGCGACTATACTGGATCTATGCATCCAGAATCCAATTGTGTTGTATTTTTTTCAAAGAAAACTAACTAAAGTACTTTAATTTGGTATATCAATCATCAGAATCGGTACAGTAGTTCGAAAGTTATGAATTAAAAAAAAGAGAATCGAAGAATAGTCTAAAGTAGGATAGCAGCATCGGTGAAAGAAGCACCAGCGGAGGTCGCAGAGGCCTCCGCATAAGGGAAGCCATGTCATTGTTCACAAATTCTTCATAGAAATCACCTGTTCATATTTTCAGGAGAAATAGACCCAACGGGACGATAACGATACGGACCCATCAAGTTGTACAAATACAAAGAAAGTATCAAGAATACGGGCAAGGACACAATTGGAAATCCCGTTCTCATTATGATGAAACAGCAGCATCCCGGGAACAGCGAAGGTTGTCGTCAATTCTTTTGTCAATGGACGAACATACAAAACAATAATATGAATTCATTATTTGGAAACACAGTTGATAGGAAATATTCATTAGAGAATCTGCATAATATGTTTAGTAGTAGATATGTTGGTGTTAGGTGTGACGTTAACCACTCGGCCATGGGATCACCAAGCGTGTCACTTCAATCCGCGGAAATTAAAACCCGGAATTATCTTTGTACCCGGTTCGTCGTTATTCAACAGTCTAGATAGAATGTTTACCCGAATGGAATATAATCCCGAATGAGAAAGAAAGAAATATTTAAAAATGGATTAAACTTTTGGTAATAATCCTGATAATAAATTAAAATCAGTTGAACACCACCCGACAGAGAAGCTCCTTTATTAATTTTTGCATTGAAATATGAATGACATATTTCAAAACAAAGATTAACCGGCGGCGGTTCGGCACCCGACTCGGATTGCGTCACCTCGGCGGCTTGGGCCGCCTTGGTTCCTTATTCTCGTTAGATCGGAACTACGCCTCCTTTCGGGCAAACGTTGCATTCGGGTAAATGTTGTATTCGGGTAAGTGCCGCATTCGGGTATTTGTCCCATTATGATTCCATTGTAGGTTTTTCAAAAAGCCGCGCATACTTTCAATTTGATAAAATTTGCAATTTTTTGTTTTATTTTCTTCTTGCTCAAGCTAACAAAAATCTCACTTAAAGTGGATTTTTTTCAAAAACATTTTTCTCAATTCGTTTTTCATTAGTTTCCTCTGGCAGTTAATGAAATTGAACATCTGCCAGCGACTATGCAGCTTAACGATTTCATCACGTTTTAGTTGCCTGAATGGTCAGAGCTGAATTGAAGATTCATTTGACATCGCCACCACAGATCGGGTTGCAGTTGCCTAATGTGTAGAAGGCCTTAGCGGAACAGAGTGTGAAGTCGAAATTTTAGGTGATTTTTGAAATGCTGTAACTTAGTGAAATGCACGTGAATTTTCTTCGTGAATCAACGCATGAAAATGGGATATAAAAATTTTAAAGCTTCATTCTTCATGTCTTCGAAACTACCTCGGTTTGCGGTGCGATCGTTATTTGCAGAAATATCTTTGTATGGAAAGGTCCTTTATGAACTTCCTAGCAATCAAATGAAAGCTGTTCGATAAGGTTAATTGGATATGCTATCGAGTTGATTAGCAAAAAATGTGTTGGACTATAAAAAGTTTGAAAAAAATAGAAATATTTGCCATACAGAAATACTTCTCGATATTTTTGTCCACTACACCAGATAAAAATGTTTTCGTAAAACATCTCAAAACATAAAAGTTGAGGCTTCAAAATGAAGTACATCCCATCTCAATGCGTTGATTTTCCACAAAGTTACAGTATTTAAAAAGCCACTTAAAAATTTCGGCCTCGCACTCTGTTCTTCTATTTCTTGTTGTTGAATGTACCCTATGATCAGGAAGTACCGGGAATTTTGAAATAAAACAAAACTTGAATAAAACAAACGATATTTTCATCGCCACCGGAACCATGAACTAGGACTTATATGTCAGTGAATACTTGGAGAAACCTCTACTCCGGTTTTGGCATCCTGCCATTAGGCGTGGTACACAAATTACGTAACGCTAAAATGCGGATTTCGCGCCACTTCACCCTTCCTGCGTAACATTAACTAACGCAAGAAAAAAACCCTCCCCTTTGAGTTACGTAACGCCAACACAATCTGTCAAAGTCGTTTGGAAAATTTTCATAATATTTTAGTTTTTATTAAGTACTAGCTGACCTGGCAAACTTCGTCCCGCCCAAAATTTATTTTTCTTTATCACATTCACGTTTTCTTACTAAGCGCACGTTCATGGGTCCCATCGCAGAACTGTTCATTGATTGATCTTCTATTCTACCCTTTGAAATTACCTTTTACTATAAAATTCCTAGTACTTCTACCAAAACTCGTCATTCTAATATTATTATTAGGGGATTATTTTCAGATACAATTCTCGTTCAAGATTTTCCAACCACTTGGAAATAACATGTTTCTCCGTTACATGGAATAAATGTTTGATACAGAAAATATGATAGAATAAAAACAGTTCTCAATCGGAAAATTCCTTCCTCGAGTATTGCTCTTATCAACACATTCGGCCATCCATTTTTATTTATATAGATAGAAGAAGCTATAGGAGTGAGTTTTATCACATTAAATTGAATTTCCACTTTCGAACAAAAATCAATTTCGTTAGCGCAAAAATCAAATAGACTAATAACGCTTGTCACTATGAAATTGTAGAACATATGGGAATTGAATTTTCGCAAAGGGCCTGGCCGGGTAAGGGAGTCAAAAGTGCCCCCAAACCAAGTAACCAGCAGTATGGCAAATATTGTAAAGGATACTAAATAAGAAATGTTGGCGGTTTATTTGAGCCCCTATGGGGTTTAACATAGGATCTAGGATCTGGCTTTTGAGGATGGCGTGAAATAAACGAAAAAGTACGTTTTTCACTATAGATCCTATGTTAAACCACATAGGAGTTCAAATAAACCGCCAAAATTTCTTATATAATATCCTATACAATATTTGCCATACAGCTGGTGATTTGGTTTGCGGGAAATTTTACTCTATTACCCGACCAGGCCATTTTTCCATTTTCTTCCGAGTTTTCCGAAAATTTTCAGTTGTCATGTTTGGTTGGAATATGTTTGATTGAAATATGTGTTTTAATTTCTTGGAACCTCTCCTCTATTACAGAGGAGGGAGGGGTGTCAGACCATCATTGAATCATTTCTCGTACCCAAAAACCCTCACATCCCAAATTTAGTTCCGTTTGCGTGATTGATTCTCGAGTAATGCAGATGCATTCCATTTTCTTGATTAGTTCTTGAGTTATGCAGAAATTTATGCTTCATTTATAAGGCAGGCCTCCCTTAGAGAGGGGGAGCAGTGTCTACTCACCACAGAAACGTTTCTTGCTCCTTAAAACCTTCACATGCCAAATTTGGCTACATTTGCTTGATTAGTTCTCGAGTTACGCAGAAATTTGTGTTTTATTTGTATGGCAGTCCCCCCTTAGAGAAGGGGGAGGAGTGTCTAACCACCATAGAAACATTTATTGTACCCCAAGACCTCCACATGCTAAATTTGGTTACGTTTGTTTGATTAATTCTCGAATAATGCAGAAACTGGTGTTTCATTTGCATGGCAGCCCCCCTTTGAGAGGGGGAGGGATCTTGCACTATAATAAGAACCATCCCCGACCCAAAAAAAAACCCCTACATACCAATTTTCATGTCGATCGGTTCAGTAGTTTTCGAGTCCATAAGAATCAGACGGACAGAAAAACAGAAAGACAGACAACATTCCATTTTTATATATATAGTTTCAAAATATCAACGTAGAAAAATCAGGAAATCTGCCGAAGTTTATGTTTTATGTTTATATTTATGGTAATGAATCAATGTTTTCAGACCGAAATTAATAAAAATGTATCAAATTAATTCTCATCTAGCAAATTGTAATTCTGTATCCGATCTTCGTCCGTCCAAATAAACTCATTATTTTCTGCCACTAGCACCTCATTTCCTCGTTTCGAAACAGTTTTTTGAGGTAATGACGTTCACCAAGTAAACCGATCTTGTGAAACTGTAAGTGTTCTTTGATCATCACTTCTGATGCGAAATAGTTGGAGCATGTTCAAGAAATCCTAGTTAACCATGAAAGAACTATTTAACAAATGTGACAATGCGTTAAAAGAGGTCTCGATTAGGGATTGTTAACCGGTTTTACCGTTAATACCGGGTCATTTTTCTTTACCGAATTACTGGTAATTTTACAATCAATAACCGGTAATTTCGGTAATTTTCATTTTTACACTATAAATAACATACGAACAAACTAACTGGCAGTGTTGCGCCGTGTTGACCTCCGAGCCTCAGTTCAAAAATCGCTGCTCGATATGAAAACGAGACACAGGATAAGTTTCAGCGATGAAGAACTGACAGCGATAAAGGAGTTGGTAGATGCCCTCGAACCAGTTCTGGTCGTTGTTGAACTGCTATGCCGGAAGAATTGCACCCTTTATGAAGTTGACGTCGAATTGGAATTTATGCTAGATCAGCTATCGGGGCAACCATCAGAAATTTTGAAGCAGCTGCTTGAAGCCCTGAAGGATTTCAGAAAAACGTTTCGTAAATGCAAATTTGGTCACGTATATGAATAATAATTCTGTTTGTCATCGTGACACAATTAATGATGACTTCGGCGTCTTCTATCAAACGTCACGGACTGCATTGATCAAGCAGGCATTTTAAATCGTTCGTGACTTGATTAAATTTGACGAGTATAGTATTGAGGAGAGAAGAAAATCCACTGGAAGATACTGAATCTGCAGAATAGTTTAGCATCAAGGAAAAACTTGAACAATGATTGCAGCAATCAAAGGTATCAACGTCCAGCCAAAGCTCAACGTCTATAAACGAATTGATGAAACCCCTCAGTCAAAAGTTTTCGTACAGAGAGCATCAGAGGCAAATACCGTTTTGTCTCAAATTCCGAACACTTAAGCCATTAAACAGTGTCTCATAACTCAAAATGGTGCTCTTTCGCGAAGTTGAATTGATTTTTGGATACAATAGAGCCTTATTTTTAATTTGACTACAATAAAATTCATTTACAAATAAATATTCATGGTGAAAAACTAAAAATATGTTTAATCACTTTTATCTCAAATTCCGAACACCATTTATGTCACTGACTCACATTCCGAACACTCTTGTCCCAAATTCCAAACAGCAAAGATGCATTTCTTAAAAAAAAACATAACTTTTGAACTACTGGACCGATTCATATTCATATATGATCGATATATAAAATTAAAGTCAATAAGCT
The DNA here is from genome assembly GCF_029784135.1 of Toxorhynchites rutilus septentrionalis. Classification (NCBI taxonomy): domain Eukaryota; kingdom Metazoa; phylum Arthropoda; class Insecta; order Diptera; family Culicidae; genus Toxorhynchites; species Toxorhynchites rutilus. The sequence continues at coordinate 187,861,580 of NC_073745.1, read as the reverse complement.
AGTCTATTTTTGCAAAAAATATTATACTCGCAAAAATATTTGGATTTTGCTTTCGTAATTATTGATTGTATTTCCTTTTATAGTTTACATGGTTTCGGGACCAAGGACGCTATATCGGTATCGATACCTGTAAATGATGTTAAAATGAAGTCTATAACCAAAATAATGTCATGGTTTTGATTATTAAATTATTTGTGACATTAAAGTTCAGTAAATTCACATTGAAAAATGAAGTGTTCGCAATTTGAATCATGCGTAGAAACTTGATTCATATTCTGAATTCTAATTTTAATGAAGATTTCTGCATAAAATATTGTTTTTTTTTTCATACATTTATTGTAGATTCGTACAAAATCTAGCACTTACCATGAAAACAACAAACAAAATAGTTGAAAAAAATACTGAAACTGAAAAATTAACGATGCTTGTTTTTTACAGAATTCGCCAACGTAAAATTTAATCATTGGTTTTGACTGCCACTTTTTTGCAAATGCTCAATATTATAAATTATAGGCTGTATCGATACCTGTACATGATGTTAAAATGAGGGCTATAAAAGAATTTCAGGGTTTTGATCATTCAATTATTTATAACGTTAAAATTCATTAAATTCACATTTGAAAATGAAGTGTTCGGAATTTGAATCATGCGTAGGAATTTGATTCATATTCCGAACACTACTTCAATATTAATTTTAATGAAGATTTGTGCATAAAATATCATTTTTTCACCCAGTTATTGTAGGTTCTTATATTCTCTAGCACTTAACTTGAACACAGCATTCAAAACAGTTGAAGCAACTACAAAAACTGGAAAATGAACGATGCTTGTTTTTTACGGAATTTGCTAACGCAAACATTTTATCATTGGTTTTAACTCACTTTTTTGCAAATGTCTAATACTCTAATTATAGGCTGTATTGATAACTGTAACTAATGTCAAAATGAAGCCTATACCTCAAAGAATGTCTGTGTTTTCATTATTCAATTATTTATAACATAAACGTTCAGTAAGTTTATATTTAAAAATGAAGTATTCGGAATTTGAGACTGTTCGGAATATGAGACAAAACGGTACATGGCATGGCTTGCATCATTGGACTCTGTACGTGCATTTTCCTCTTTTGGAAATTACGTTAATGAGATCCTATCTAGATTAGAAACGACAAAAGTAGCTTCAATTGGGTCCCTAAGTATTACGATCAACAAAAGCCGTTTCTCCAAGAAAATGATTAATTTCAATGTATTTTTTACCGTTTATTCACCGGCTTTACCGGTGATGAAATTTTCATTACCGAATAACTGGTTATTTAAATTTTGGCATGGTAATGCAATCCCTATTCTCGATATATCAGGGTATCGAAACCTTGCTAAATTTATCAGCTGAAATTTCCTTCAATTCAGTTTTTGATATGAATCTTTTCATCGAAGCATTCAATTTTGATTCCAGAACATGTTATTCCGATCTAACACGCATATTTTAACACTGTTTTTATCACTCCCAACAGTTGCCCCCATTCATATTTTCATACCCAAAATTCACAGGGTGTTTCAGATTAAAGGCTCACGCAAAAAAAATCGAATAACTCCTTATGGATTTTTTTTCGCTCCGTCGATGGTAACACTGCATTCCCCACTTCAGGACGATAATATTCGGCTACTCGTTCAGTCTGATCGGATGGTTTTTAGTGTACAATTGTACACTAAAAAGAACGTGTATTTTTAGTGAAATCGTATTACTCGAGCAACCGAAGCCTTAATGATACTTTATCCTTTTATGGTACGAATTTCAACATTTCTCGTCGTCGATTACTTTCTCTGGGGGTACGTTAAGGACCGTTGCTGTGTTAATAAGCCATAAAATTTGGAGGAACTTAAAGGTTCACTTTTGAAGAAGTTATAAGAATTTGTTGCGTTAGCGTTCAATCTGAAAGACCCTGTATCATTTTGGTTTTAAATAAGACCAAATTATACAATTTTATTAATGGATAGAACACAAAAATACATCAGTGTATGATGTAATTTTTGCGAGCTAGGAAGAATTGTTGGAAATAATAGGTATCTTACCCAAAATTGACCTACAACTGCGGCCTCTTTGCTCTCAGAATCCCAAAAACTACGAATAAAAAACCATAAAGGTAGACCTAAGTGTTTTTTTTTCATGAAATGCATCTAAAATTCTTTCATTGCCTGTCATAAGATCTAAAACTGATCAGTTTCCAATTTTCAAATTTCAAATAAAAACGGGAAATTGTATAATTCTTCTTTATCGTGATAATGTTCTTATGCACGAAGGCGTCTTGTCGTCTGTTCCAATCGAAGGGCTGAAAAGGGAGATTAGACAAGAAGATTTAAACAAAAAAAATCTCAGAATGATGTTTTCCGAATGAAAACTCCAACCTTAACGCCGTATTTTGCGAAACAAACTAAGGAAAACACATTCAAACTAGTCTGCAAAAATGTGAACCAAGTAAACGTCACCATTGAGCCCTGTGTTTCTCGGTTTCGATTTGGATTTCATTGGCAAAACGTGACAGCAATGTTAAACCAAGCGATATTGATTAATTTATAAGCCGTGAAAATAATCAACAACGGTGTCCAGGGTCCACCACTAGTATCCGCAGAGCTGGGGCTCCCTCCTCCCTTGAAAACGACGGACGGAAGGTGGTGATGGTGAATTTGGTGGAAACGCTTCGCGAAAACGGTCATGTGAGATCGAAGCAATATTCCTTGGAGTACTGTTTACTATAAATCAAAAATAGAAGTGCTGCCTTTACGTCTATTGGCGACAGTTTTTCTTTCGAATTGATACACTTTAACGAAAATCACTTTTTTCCGATGGTATTAGGTCACAACATTCACACTTTTGCTTCTTCGATGCTCGATTTTGCACAAGTCGTCCTCTTTTTCGACTGCTAATCTTCTAGTTTCTGTATGTTTTGGCTCTTTTCAGTTTTCGTCTGACCTTGCAGAAGGATCAGTGCACACATGCGTATGTCTCACCGACAGTACCGTTCCGATTTGATAAAACACTAAATGTTATTCGGGATGAAACATGCTGCTGTTCTCGGAGCAGTTACTAAGCACATCTTCCACGCGAGACCGAGATTCACAAGAGGTTTACCACCCAAAGTTCCAATCATATCTGTGCCTCGAGAGCACGGAAAATCGGATTTTCATATTCTATCAGCCTGTGGGTCACAATTGCTCTCCTCGATGGAAACCCACTCTCTCGAAAGATTTCCCTCTGTGGAGGCATTTCCCGGAGAATTTCAAACGAAGTCGAAAATGTTGCCGTCCGTTGGGTTTGTTTTGGTTTTGGAGAGCTCCACAAATGTGTAATTTTTTTAAAAGGGAGACTGTCATTAATACAGATGTAAATCAAATTGAAATACTTTTGATGGTTGTGAAGAAAATTGAACAAACTATCAAACATCAAATGAAGAAGCAATCAAAATTTGTTAGAATCACATATTTTTCCGTGGACAAGCAACACTAACAAACATTGCAAATCACAAATCCACCTGAGAAAATTATAGCCTCTTGCTCTCTACAGAAGAAATCACCCGAAGAGAGGAGGATGAGCAATACCACGTTGGACGAAGCTGGAGAGTTCTCATTGCGAACCTTCCCTGGGTTTTCCGGCGCTTTTGTGGAGCGGATGTTTTTGTTGTTGCTACGTTTTCCTCGTAATATTATCCTTTACTCACAGTCTTAATGGCCATCGACTGAAGTTCAATGTTTGCCAACACATTCCTGTGGCCAACAGATGACAAGTTGATCTAGGCCAGTATTTTCGTTTTCCTCGCTTGACGTGGGGCTTTTCTGATCCTTGGGAAAGTGGAAATTCCGTCATGCGGAATGCTATCGTGTGTGTATCTGTATGTGCGTTCGTGTACGATTAACATTTTGGAAGCGGAAATTGAAATAAATTGATTTATATTCGAGGAAATGAGCCAACGACGGATCAGAATCAATATACCTTATATTGGAAATTGAATATTATTCATTTCGTTTCTTTTTTTTAACGAGAATGTTTTAGCCAAATATCACCCAAAAATATAAGAATTTTTTGGTCTGCCCAGCGGATCGTTCTTTGAAACGAGTTGGTGAAGAAAATGCTGGATAGGAGCCCGAACCTCTTGATTCGAACTGTGGTTCGGAAAATATGAATGTTACCAGGATTTGACTAAAAGTCAAAGAAACGTACTGGATTGAAGTTATATAAAACCAAGAAATCCCCTAACGGCAATGATAAACAAAACTCGTTGGCGAAATCACGTGCTCGAAAACTGTAGGAATTGCGAATATTTGACGATTTTATTTATCTGTTCTATAGTGACTTTCAACTCATTTGGCTGGTTCGTCACTTTTACTTCCATTTTTGGAAGAATGTCGGGAGTGAGAATTGAACTCGTGATCTCTGCGTGAGAGGTGTGGATGTTACCACTACGCCAGATCGCCTCCACATTTGACGAAATGTTTAAGTGTTGTGGGAACGATCAAACTTACGTTACGCTACGGAAGATATTAAAAAACTTCCAGGATTGGCTTTTTTATACTGCAATGGGTAGGAATGCAACACCTGAATACTTCAGAACGAAAAAGTCTATACTTTATGCGGCCCGCAAAAAAAAGAAGTGATGTCCAAGACACGACCGCATTATTAACATAGAACAGCGAGATTATTGTCAACATAAAACAACAAACATTAAAGATTTTTAATAATAAAAATATTTGATACATATATTTGATAGCAATGACAAGGGCCGATAAATTAATGTTTTCCCTGAGTGATTAGCAAAGTAGATTAATAGATTGTCAAATTAATCCTAAGCATCACATGAGTTAGCACAAATTGAGACCACAAAACTGATACACGAGATATGAATCTCGAAGCCACCATCCAGCTGCATCATCTTCAACAATCATAAATTATCGGACGGACCAGAGATCAACTGTAAACAATTAACAGTTTGCGAGAATCGATGCTTCAAATAAACATTCCCACATTAAGATATGGTAAACATTCTAATCGTTCCATATATAAGAGAGGGCAAATCATTGTAAGAGCAGTTTTAAGTAATCAGTGAATAAAAACACAAGTCCGTGCAAGAGAAAGACAATTGTTTTTTTAAGTGGTATTTAGCCTGTAAGATTAACTCATGTACTATTGGTTCTTTGCTGTCTTGAGCACTGAAATTGAAATACTGATCTTCTCGAAGACGCAGAACGGCAACAGAAAATCCGAACCGAATCTATTGTGTGGTGGTGTCGAAGGCGAAAACAATAGCATCGAAACAAATTTTCACTTCAGTTTTCTACCGGAGAACACAACTTTCAACACTGAAAAATACCTTACGTCTCTTTTAACCCGTAAACAATAGATGATCTCACGAAAATTGAATATTCGATTGAAACAAAATCACACATAAGTCATAATTTATCAGTCATCCAGCTAGCGACCAGACGGCATGACGGCTTTCCCAATGGTATTTCTCAAGACCGAGTTGTTTAATTTTTCAAATTAGTCTCTTTCAAGGCTAGAAGTCGAATGTACTGAGAAAGCTTAAAACCTCTATAATTCAAAACAATATCATTACTCCAAAAATATAAAAACTCTGCTGAAAAATCTCAGCCAAAAATAAATATAAAATAGATTTTTAGAATGCATCGAAATATCTAAAGGACCGATGGGTTTACGCTGTTTTGCATTCAATTTTCGTGAGTTCAAGTATTCTTTCCAGGTTGAATTTGGTATCAAAATTCAGTGATTTCCACACCGGGTGTAAGTAGCTATTTTCCAATGATGAGAGTTGTTTTCTTTGGTAAAAACTGAAGATGAAGGTTGCTGTCGTCGCCGTTACCACACTACAGGTTCGGTTTGGATTTTCTGTTGCTAGTATGCGGAAAATGCTGCATAGTGATTTGTGGGTTTGTGATTTGTGATATTCTTGGTAGAGTTGGATATGTAGTTTTCTGAGAGATACTGAAAAAATACTTGAATATTCAATAAGATCAGCGTTTGAGTTCCACTCTAGACAGCGAGTAAACAACAGTATATGTTGATGATGAGAGTTAATTTGTCAATTTGCTCAAATTGGCCTTTAGTTGCCTTGGGAATCCTTCGACCTTCAAGTGTAAACAATTATTCATCGACCTTTGACAGCAAATATATGTAATAAAGAATGTAATCTTAAATTTCTATGTTTGTTGTCGCCAGCAATAATTTTGTACTCCTACGTTAACAATGCGGTCGTGTCTTGGACACCACATTTTTTCAGCCATTATTCGGATAGCATCAACGGTCGACTTTCCCTCTGTTTGATCTCTAAGAACCGAAGATCGGTAACATCTTACGGTTTGTCGGGAAAGTGGCATTCGTCCATACATTTTTGTATCACCGCTCTAAACATATCTGGGAACGCTTGGACCGCTGCTTTTAAGGCTATGTCGGCAATCGATTTGTTATTTCTTCCCGATATTTTTGTCCACTAAATCTACACATACCAAGATAAAAATTTGTTCGCAAAATATTCCAAAACATGAGAGTTTAAGAAATATATATTTTGGAAAAAAAATGAGAGTTTAAGCTATAAAATGATGTACATCCTATCTTTATGCGTTCTGTGTACGGAAAGCTTGTATTTTATTTGTAATTAAAAAAATCGGCAATTACTTCTCGGGCAACCCAATATAAGTATCTAAAATATTGAATGTAGTATTCTTTAAAAAAACAATAAAAAGTTTGAAGTTTACAGTCGAGAAGGTAGAAGGCCCATTATGCAAATATACAACAAATAAGTTTCGATATTTTAAATCTGATAATATATTTCATGTATGAATTTATGAAACAGTGATTCAAATTTTATCTGCTTACGATTTCAGAGCATCAATCTTCAATAATTCAACAGAGAAAAAAGTAATCATTGGAGGTTTACCTAATAAAACAAACCTGACCGAAGGCAATGGCTTCCCAATCGACGGCAAAATACAGCATTATGTGCACACAAATCACTGTGCACTGAGTATAAAATGTAATCAAATTAAACTTGCGGGTGATATCCAACGAGACAAATATTTTTTTCCCACGGTCTCCACCCACGAGCACCCGTTTTTACGAATGCATAACACGAACCGACAGAGAGAGAGAGAGAGAGAGAGAGAGAGAGAGAGAGAGAGAGAGAGAGAGAGAGAGAGAGAGAGAGAGACTAAAAGCTTGCCAACCGAACGACCTCGCTTTCAATACTTAGGCTGAAGAACCACTGGCTAGTAGGTACCAGCCAGAACGAACGAGAAGGAGGGGAAGGTTTCAAGTTCCTCCCCGAGCGTTCAATGTCAAGTTTAATAAACTTCATAGGGTGTCTGTCTGTCTGTCTGCTTGTTCTCCGAATTCGGTATCGCTAGCCAAACGACAATTCCAGGAATGCATTACTCCAATTGACAACCCGCGGGAAGGACTGAGAAAGAGATGTATCAACTTTGAAAACTTGTGTGGGAAAATTTCCCACGGACAGAGAGAGAAACGCGGAAATCTCTCACACGAGGAGAAAATTCATTGCTTGTCGCGACGAAACACAGTGAATGCAGGGGCCTGTGAATGCTGGAGTGAGCATGTGCAGCAATGTCGATGGTCGATTTTTATTTAGCGCCATGTACGCTTGAGTTTGAAAAGTAGGGTTTGTCTTTTACGATACTATGGAATGAAAATGAGTTTTTTATTTGTTCCTTTCGCTTCAGACAGTCTTATTCGAATGATTCATTCTAGTTTATCATGTTGAGTTTCCAATTAGAAATATGTCTACAGTGCATTACAGAAATAACTTTCATAACGAAATATTCAATACGGAATATTCTCTTATTTCAGAGGGATATCACTTTTTGAAACAATCCAGGCCGACTATAAATTTATACTAAATACATTCAAACGATACGATTTTCGAATTTTTAACTTAGATAAATTTTGCGATTAGTCTAGTTCCATAAGTACACCCAAACTAGCGTTAACAGAAAACATTCCATCTTTGGCAGAAATGATGCCATTTAGTGTGCTAGAGATGTCAAATGCGCAAATAATGAACTATTTTAGAAGCTTAAAAATGGTTTGTATGTGTGCGTGCAGACATCTCTTTCTGTTTTCTTTTCTCATTTTATTTGGGATAGTGCCAAAAAAAAGCCCATACGACGTCAATGGGGATCGAGCCAAGGCCGGCTGGAATGCAAATCTATTTTACACGACCACGTTATCCACATGGCTAATGATGCTATAGCAGTTGCTCAGCAAATACGTGATAATATTGCACCTGATTATAAAATGAAGTTGGGGAGTGTTTTCTAAGAGTAAAAAAGGAGCGCATGAAGGAGAACAATATCTATCTCGGTCTGGGCCGTGTATGTGGCAAAGTATACGGAAAGCTTATTTGTCTTTTGTTCCGCTCGCTCGTATTATTCTTATATTGCTGTACCATGTATATTATACAAATGCTTACCAGTATTTGTGAGTCATGACATTTTCTGTTATGTTATGTCTCATTTAATGTCATAAATCGGGATGACAAAACATGAGCTAAAAATCAATTTTGGGTGTAAGAGGTTGAGGAGTGCTGTGAAAATCAGTGATTTGGAGTAAATTGCAGGACGCCTCACACTCCCTCATAGATCTAACTACATCTGCTGCATCTATATACGATCGAACTCGAGCCCGGCCTCGTATTCCGGAAATACGAACGCGGTTAAACAGATCTCTAGCCACGCAACGGTGTATGACTACGTCGCCGTTTTGGGTGATTGCAATCAAGTATGGAAAAGTTCATTCGCTCATTTCTCCACCCCTGATTATAAATCACTCTTGTATCTACTTGGAATAATCATGGCGAAAAGAATGCAGCAAACAATCGTGAGATTGCACGATGAATCATTTTACACTCCCCGACCATCTTCAAAACATAACAAAACAAAGAATAGAAAACAACATTCAATGAATGAATATTCCTTTGGAAGGATCGCACGAAACAAAATAACAAGTGAGTCAAAATAGATTGAATCTGCGTGAATGTATGATTTTATTTTCCCTTGTACTCTTTTCCTTGTCAGCATTCAAGTGCACATGAAATCCACCTTCCCGCTCATCAATAACTTGCGTTAATATGGTATTTCGCGTTGGCTTAGATCTTTTCATACTAGAAACAAAAAAATGTCATTGCAATAGTGCACAGGAAACAACTCAATTTCAACTATCTACCTATATTTTACTGCCGCGATCGAGGCTCAACGATTGCTATTTGAGTGAAAAACGAATGATTTTACAGAGACACTCGCTGGCTCAAGCAAAAGTTTTCAGTTTGATTCTATCACCATCATTCCGAGAGGCAAATGAGGGAATGCAAAAATTTCTGAGAATAGATGAGGGAAATCGAGGCAGTATTTTTCCGTTCTAATCGAGAATGAACTTTGCGAAGAGGATAGGTGAATGTTTTCTGTCTCAAATAACGTGAGGCATAAACGGAGAATAGAAGGGTGAGTTTTATCTGTGAATGAGTGTTGTTGAACGAATTTCGATGCGATTTTGCCCATACCTGATTGCAATCTTTCAAATCAGGTGTGGACTTTTGAAGATGATGTGAACGAATTTCTTCCAACCAATGCTTCCTCAGAGCACGAGATTAAGGCAACAAAATCACTTTCTGAAATGAGTCTGGTGAAGGAGAATTCGCTTTCGAAAATAAATGGAAAATTGCTTGATTTGGCCTCAGCGACTGATCCATGCGATATCGATATGCGAATATCGAATGCATTATCGAACCGCCGTTTCCAATTATGAAAATTGACTCTGATCAAAAGTCGTTTACGATACGACTACAGACAGGCTACAACAGAAACCTAGCGATGGTTGAACGTAGTACAGACATGGATTTCGATTTCCGACGCTGTGATTTTCTTGTACTGAATGTGTTGATACGAGGACTCTTCGAAAAAAAACTTTTTTTGTGCGGTAGATAGGGACCGCATAAAAAAAGTTTCCCTCAAGAAAAGAACCTAAATCCACGCCGTTTACCGTTCGATTTACTTTTGTTTCCCTGCTTTGCGATGGGACAGTTTGCCTTATCGATTGCGCGTGGCTGTTTGTGCTTTTAGTTGCATGTCGAAATTTGTTGCTATTGCTAATTTGTTGCATAAATCTAAAAGGCCTGATTTAGGTAGCTTACCATCAACACGAACGAACAATCAGAAGTGCAACGAAGTATTTCCAATTCATTTTCTGCTATTTTCACATCAAAGACAATGTGATAATTGGGTAATTTTTCATCAATTCATGACATCCGGAAAGTCCTGGCATGGTGCGATGGATAATGGCTTCAGATTCTGAACTGGTCAGCTTGTTTGACAGATCAAAACCCTATCAAGAACTTATGAGGAGTGATCGTACAAATAGTAGAAGCAACTTACATGCAGTATGAGTGATTTGAAGAGCTTCAACGAGCAGTATCCTCTGCGTAGAACAAGATATACACTACAACATGGCGTACCTTAGTCAAAATCACCCCGAATGGGTTATTTGAACTGATTGGGAACTAAAGATGACCTACGAATTAGAAACTTATTGTAATTCATGTGAAATTGACTTTAATTTTGTAAAGGAGCGAGAGTTTTTCAATCTGGTTCTATAGTTATGAAACACTGGAATTTTTGTTTTTTGAATGTTTCGCGGCTGAACACAACAGTAAAGTTCGAATGGCCAGACTTTTAATTTAAGATAGTTATTATATCCTACACTATATACTTCAATTCAACCAATTACATATCTCTTGAAACTCAGAAAAAATGAGTGGTTCATAGGTGAATAACAACTTACAATGTTCTGTTTACTAAAGCTGATATACCTCATCACATGCTCTTGAAGAAGATCCTTTTTTGGTTTTGACCCTGGATAAATGCCACTCCAACTAAACCAAGCCTCATTATGCGGAACGTTATGTGTTTCTTACTACGTTTTTGTATGCAAGAGAAAATTAAAAATGAGACTCTAGGTGAACAGACCAAGCTTATTTCATACATGTACCTACTGTAACAAATATAAATTAAACAAATTTGGATGAAAAAAACGCATAAATCTCTCCCATTTAGCTTGATATGTGAGGGTGACCACTTTGCCCCGACTAGGTGACCACTTTACCTCCAAGCAAAAAAAAGTTCGATTTTTCACCTTTTTTCTAATGATGAAAAGTGTACTTGTTTGAATTTTTATAGTGAAAGCCGTTTGCTATCTTGAAGAATAATGAGTTGAACTATAATATTCTTAGAAAAACGGAATTTAAATCGGTATGTGGGCGCTGGGAATGGGCATATTCCTTAGGGTGACCACTTTGCCCCCACTTCCCCTAAGTACTTTATTCCGTCGCTCCATTCTCTGCGGAAAGTTTCCGAATGCATGGAAATGGAATCATTCGTCTTCCCGGTCTTCAAGAAGGGCTGCAAAAAGGACGTCAGAAATTACAGAGGCATTGCCTGCCTATGCGCTATCTCGAAGCTATTCGAGATAATTATTCTGGACTTCATATCTGATGCCTGCAACAACTACATCACAGAAGAACAACATGGATTCATGTCTAAAAAATCAACCTCCACAAATCTCGTTCAGTATACATCGTACATCGTCCGCTCTTTAGAATCAAGAAACAAATTGATGCGGTGTACACTGATTTCTCGGCAGCGTTTAATATAATCAACCATGACATCGCAGTAGCTAAGCTTCATCGTCTTGGATTCAACGGCCCACTTTTGAAATGGCTTCACTCCTACCTCACTGACCGTGTAATGTCAGTTAAAATAGGTGAAACAATATCTACTCCTTTTCGAGTAACATCTAGTGTTCTCCAGGGCAGTCACCTTAGTCCTTACCTGTTTTTGTTGTATCTCAACGATGTCAACTTTAGTTTGAAGTGTCTCAAACTCTCGTATGCAGACGACTTCAAATTGTTCCTTCCAGTGAACTGCATCGGAGATGCTGAGATTTTACAAGAGCAACTCAACATCTTCGCCGAATGGTGCGCAACCAACAGGTTTTTGTTTGAATCCATCTAAGTTTTCGGTAATATCATTCTCACGCAAGCGTTCCTCGATAAGCTTCGAATATAAGCTACATGGTGTTCAATTGGTTCGTGTTAGCACTATTAAAGACCTCGGCGTTATGCTGGATTCAAAACTAACCTTTCGTGATTACGTATGCTACATCATCTCTAAGCCATCCAGAACACTTGGATTTATCTTCCGCGTCACAAAGCGATTTAAGGACGTGCACTGCATCAAGATTCTTTATTGTTCGTTAGTTCGCTCGATTCTAGAGTATGCTTGTGTGGTGTGGTCGCCTTACCACCAAAATAGCGTTCAGCGAAATGAGTCGATCCAGCGGAAATTCATCCGATTCGCACTACGAAATTTACCATGGAATAATCCGACAAATCTCCCTAGCTACGAGGATCGTTACAAGCTAATAGGACTCGACTCATTAGTTTCACGAAGAAACGTTGCCAAGGCCCTACTTACTTCGGACCTCATTACAAAAGCAAAACGAAAACGAAATTGAAAAAATGATGTTTCAGCATGCGTAGTGAATACACACAATCGAAATTGAAACTGGCTGAAGAGAAAGGAAAAGTAAAAAAGTCATTTTCATTTTTCAGTTTTGAAATTGTCAAGCCCTGATTGACAATTTCAACAATGATTTGGAGATAAATATTACGAAGACGGAAATAATCTCGTTCACGCATAGACAGTCGTTCATTCGCTTCGACTACAGTACGAACTCGACCTCCCTCAAGTGTGTAAACTCTATTTGAGATCTGGGTGTGATAATCGCTAAACCTAAAGCTAAAGTTCAACGGGCAGATGGTTTGTTGTTCTTGAGTTTTTCAGATTTAAAAAACTGTGGGTGGGTCATACCTAATATATAACCGCAAGGTTGACGTAGGACTAGCGTTGGCTTAGTAATCATTTGAGTGTATTGATTAAACCAGTGATTGAATAAAACAATTTCCGAATTCAATTGCGAACAATTTAGGCATTGTTATAGATTACGTTCTTCATTGCAAATCTGACGTATGGCATGATTTCTTGTTCATTTCATTCATTTTAGATGAATTTCCAAAACATGTGAACGGAAAAATGGCTAAGAGATCAATATGTTTTAGATTTCCCTCTGGGTACAAAAGTACCCTCACCTTGCATATATTTGCAATGCCGATTTCCTCAGACTCTTTGGCTTTGAAGTCTGTGTTGGGGAAACTCATTTCGTTCTGCAGAAATGCATGCGAGTACAAAAGTATCCGCACCTTGCATCTATTTCTCGGTTTTGAAATCTGTGCTGGGGAAACTCATACTGTTCTGCAGAAATGCGTACGGGCACAAAAATACCCATACCTTGCATTTATTTTTCAATTCAGATTTACCCTGACTCATTAGTTTTGAATTCTGTGTTGGGGAAACGCATTTCGGTCTGCAGAAATGCATGCTGATACAAACACTTTGCATCTATTTTGCAACGCCGATTTTCCCTGACGCATTAGTTTTGAAATCTGTGTTAGGGAAACACACAGATTCCAGCGATCGTACATTAGCCACTGCGCAATCATAACTGAGTGGATTTTCGAGCGGGCATTCGTTTATACGAGGGTCACTATTTATATTTCAGGAATTGGCAACACTGATGTCATGTGAGTCCATCTGACGGTTCCATCGTAAAGTTTGACATTTTTGACGATATACGTACTCAGAACATTTTGTCATACGGACGCTATTTGTTTATTTTATATTTAGTTGAAAGTTTGGTCTCGGCAAAAAAATGGAACTGAATCGTGAACATTTTCGTGCGATGATTTTTTACGACTTTCGACGTGGATTATCACAACAAGAGTGCGTCAATCAACTTAATTTGACTTTTGGCGATGAAGCTCCATCAAAAACCACTGTGTATCGCTGGTATAGTGAATTCAATCGTGGTCGTAGTTCGCTGTCCGACGAGTTTCGTGAAGGTCGTCTAAAATCGACTGTAGTGCCAGAAAACATCGATGCTGTGCACGAAATGATTAAGCAAGATTGTCATGTAACCTATTGTGAGATTGAGGCATCCCTAAGCATTAGTTCTACCAGCATATATGCGATTTTACATGAACACTTAGTTGTGCGAAAATTATGTTCACGTTGGATCCCACATTATTTTTACAATCGCTCAAAAAAAGGCTCGTGTCGATTGGAATAAATGCTTTGAAAATTGGTTTAAGCGCATGCAAAAGTGTATCGATCATCGTGACGAGTACTTTGAAAAACAATAAAAATATATTCGCAGCTTAACTATTTGTTTTTGTTCCTATTCCCGAAATATAAATAGTGACCCTCGTATACGATTTTGCGTGATTTCAATAGCCTGTTTTCAAAGCAACTTTTATACTATAGAAACCAGTTTTCGGGTCAATAATTAACTTTGTCGGCGTTCAGCTGACAAAGAGGTATTAACGATCAAAACCTTTCACTCGAAGTGTCACGTTCTCGTTTCCGAAACTTTGAACTAACACCCCGGTACGAAAATAAAAAACGTAGTCCTACGTTAAAAGTGAATAATCAAAAGTGTCTTATATTCTTCTTACGAATTTACGATTTTATTTTAGTCTTATCAATGCCCTAGACTAATGAAGGAGAGGTGTGATAACTGCTAACTGCTACTTGCCTAATTATTTTCAAGCTTTTAGTACATTATAATGTTTAATCACAATTTAACCGTTTAACTTAAAAAGTTTTTTTTACTTATTTTATTTTCTAGTTTTTAGTAATGTACTGTTTCATTAGAATATTTCTCTACAATAAAACCATTGTACTGTATTCTATCAGTCAAAAAATTTCATTTGATACCGATACTGAGAGGATTGCAGAAAATACATAGTGTGTTCACCAACTCAAGTTCGTTCGTTTGATACACATATCTCATTCAACCTTTTTTTTGAGATGATATGGAATCAGCTATTTTGTAGTGTCGGCCAAATTGGATTTTTCAAGATAAGCAGTTTTAAAATGACAGCAGAGATAAAGGTATTTTATAAATTCGGTCAGTTCCTATTGGTAAAATTTCTATTAATGTGGGACAACCCTACAGACATACAAACATACATACGAACAGTTTAAGCTAAATAAAACCGTTTAATAAAGTAATTTGCTATTTTGTGAATACGGCCATCTTGGATTTGGATTTTTCATGATCTACTGTGATCTACTATTCAAGCCCTTTCATTTGATACCCATATTAATCGGGTTTTGAGAAAATATGCAGCCCGCCATTTGATAGTGGCAGTCATCATAGATTTGCATTTTTCATAAATAACTGTGTTCTACTAGTCAAGCCCTTTCATTTTATATCCATATTAATGGGGTTTTGACATAATATGTAGTCCGCTATTTGGTAGGATTTTGATGGATTTGCATTTTTCATAAATAACCGTGTTCTACTAGTCAAGCCCTTTCATTTGAAACCCATAATAATAGGGTTTTGAGAAAATATATAGTCCGCCATCTTGGATTTGCATTTTTCATGAATAACGGTGTTCTACTAGTCAAGCCCTTTCATTTGATACTCATATTAACGGGGTTTTGACATAATATGTAGTTCACCATTTTGTAGTGGCAGCCATCTTGGATTTGCATTTTTCATGATAACCGTGTTCTACCAGTCAAGCCCTTTCATTTCATACCCATATTAATGAGGTTTTGAGAAAATTTGTAGTCCGCCATTTTGTAGTGGCAGCCATCTTGGATTTACATTTTTCTTAAATAACCGTATTCTACTAGTCAAGCCCTTTCATTTCATACCCATATCGATGGGGTTTTGGAAAACCCATATTGATGAGGTTTTGAGAAAATATGTGATCCGCCATTTTGTAGCGGCCGCCATCTTGGATTTTCAAGATCATGAAATACGCAGTTTTATAATGACTACAGAGATAAAGATGTGTTTCAAATTTCAGATCAATCGGTCAACAGGAAGGGGGTCAAATTTCTATTAATGTGAGTCAGCGCTACAGACAAACATGTTACAAACATACAAACATACAAACAGATTACAGGACAAGCTAAATACAACCGTTTAAAAGCAGACAGCTTAAACCCGTTCTCGAGCGGGAACACACCTTGGTTTTTAATTTTAGGAAATTAAAATAAATCGTTTCATATAACAAGTCATTTTTAACACAACTGCTACCATATACAATTTTACACCTACACTTGGGCTAAATTTTTCACAATAAACGATCGGTCATTGATACAAAATCTCTCGAAGCAACCCCTGACTTGCATATATTTTCAATGCCGATTTCCCCCAAGCAGCTTGGTTTCGATGTCTCTGTTAGGGAACACATTTCGGTAGGAACAAAAGCTCCCCCTACTTTAATCTATTTGCAATACCGATTTCCGCCTGGCAGTTTGGTTTTGATGTCTCTGTTAGAGAACACATTTCGGTAGGAATAAAAGTTCCCCCTTCTTTCATGTATTTGGGATCCGCCATATGTGTCGTCAATTTCGACCAATCAGAAGTGGGTATATCCGTTAGGATAGGGGATGAAATTTTTCAATTGTTCGACAGTTAGTTTCATGACATATAATATTTTCTTCAATATAAAAAATTGTTATGGTGTGCCGAAATCGATTGACGCAAAAAAATCATCAATCCGTCATGAATTTACTGAGCAATAAGCGATCGAAATTGGAC
Source organism: Toxorhynchites rutilus septentrionalis (assembly GCF_029784135.1). Lineage (NCBI taxonomy): Eukaryota > Metazoa > Arthropoda > Insecta > Diptera > Culicidae > Toxorhynchites > Toxorhynchites rutilus. The sequence goes on along the minus strand of NC_073745.1, from coordinate 187,844,834 downwards.
AATTTTCACGATGTAATCGATTTTCAATTTTCAATTTGTACCCCAATATGTTCCCGAAAAACGTAATCCTACATCAAAAATCAAAAGTCAATAAAAAACAAAAACCAACACTGCCCAAGAAGTGGTTGGGTGGTGTTGACATTACACATTGACAAAAAATTGTAAAGGGTTGTATTTAGCACACGACCGCATATTTTCGACGTAGAACTACGCAATTATATTAGGCTGTCAAAAAAGTCCTGCGGTATTTCCGCGAGGTGTCGTTGTAAGCGCGTAGTTCTAGTTGTATTCATTGTATCGAGTCATACTATAGCTTGTTGGAAAGGTATATAAAGAGAAAATCCGACATATTTTACAGTACTACTACGACAAAGGCAAAAATGCATCTCAAGCTGCCAATAAAATTTGTGCAGTTTATGGACCCGATACAGTTTCCATTTCCACCGCACAACGATGGTTTCAACGTTTTCGTTCTGATGTAGAGGTCGTCGAAGATGTGCCACGCTACGGAAGGCCTGTCGTCGAAAATTGCGACAAAATCGCTGAATTATCCGAGAAAGACCGGCATAGTAGCAGCCGTAGCATCGGCCAAGAGCTGGGGATAAGTCATCAAACCGTTATTAACCATTTGAAGAAGCTTGGATTCACAAAGAAGCTCGATGTATGGGTGCCACACACGTTGACGCAAAAAAACATCTTAGACCGTATCGACGCATGTGAATCGCTGCTGAATCGCAACAAAATCGACCCGTTTCTGAAGCGGATGGTGACTGGCGATGAAAAGTGGCTCACTTACGACAACGTGAAGCGCAAACGGTCGTGGTCGAAGCCCGCTGAAGCGGCTCAGACGATGGCCAAGCCCTCATTAACGGCCAGGAAGGTTCTGCTGTGTGTTTGGTGGGATTGTCAAGGAATAATCTATTATGAGCTGCTTCCCTATGGCCAAACGTTCAATTCGGACCTGTACTGCCAACAACTGGACCGCTTGAAGGTAGCACTCACTCAAGAGGCCATCTTTGATAAACAGAGGCCGCATTGTCTTCCATCAGGACAACGCCAGGCCACACACTTCTTTGGTGACGCGCCAGAAGCTCCGGGAGCTCGGATGGGAGGTTCTTTTGCATCCGCCGTATAGCCCGTACCTTGCACCAAGTGACTACCCACCTGTTACGTTTTAGGGAAACATATTCCGTTCTGCACAACGACTAGCGAGTACAAAAGTACTCAACACCAAAAAATACCCCCGACTTGCATGTATATTTACAGAGCGAATTTCCACAGGTACATCGATTTTGAAGTCTGTGTTGGGGAAACCGTAAATCGAGCCAATCAAAACTTGACAGTTAGGGCGTTTAGATGACGCTTGACATTTTACAGTTATTCAATTCTTCATCTCATGAAAAATAACATTTCGAAATTCGGGTAGGGTTGGCACACATATCGGCAGAACAAATGTATGGGAAAAAAGGAAGTTCTTCCAGTTTTCGTTAATTTAAACCGTTTAGAGATTAGCGAATTTTAATGTATAGCATATCAAACAAATCTTAGAGAATTTCCGATTCGATTGGTATGCAAATCATGAGAATTCGTTCACAGTGAAAATAGTTATTAACGTTAATGGCACCCTTCCTGAAAGACGTAGTTCTACGTCAAAAAGTGCGCCAATTTACAATGATCTTACTTACAAGGATTGTTTGTTTGGAGAAATTCAAGTTGTACTCTCAATTTTGCAATACCTTGATATTTTTTCGTTTTAGTGTTAAAAAATTAGCCAAAAAAATTTTCGCGGAATTTTGTTGCGCGTATAGCTAGTTAAATGTGTGAGTAATTAATATGCATCAAAAGAATAAATTTTTTAAAAACATGTTGTACCAAATAAATGGAAGGTATCGTCAAGAATCATGCGTACACACTTAATTTGGAGATTGACTGTATGTATGTTCAACTGTCGGAGAAGTCGAACATAGTCTATATCTGACCGTAAAATATTAGCAATGGAAACTCCCGCAATGCTCCGTACCATGCGGTACAGTCTATGAAAATTGAAAGAGTCCAAAAATGTTTCCTAAGCTACGCTCTACGCCACCTATCGTGGATGGCCGGTTCCAGACTTCCGGAGTATACCGATAGCTGTAAATTATTCGACCTTGAAACTCTTGCATTCAGACGGACTAGATAGCGACGACTGTCCGTTTTTAAACTCAGACTTTAGAATATGGTTTAATATGTAGTCTGTTCGAAAAAATTCGAAGACGAAGAATAAATAAATTTAAAAGGCTTCAAAAAAGAAATATAAATTTAATTTTACCTCACTTTCTATCAATCACATAATTAATACTTGAAAAAAAACTTGAATTGCATCCACTTCACCTCGAAATCGTTTCAATAACTGGCGATAGGAGAGGAAACAGGTGGGATATGAACGCATCACAGACGAGCACAGACTTGACAAGGTGGCGAAAGACTTCTTGAATACATCACGGTCTAATCGAATGGTCTTTACCAACTAAAGCTTCCGTGTCACTTGCCCATAAAAAAACCTGCGTGGAGTCAATCCATCCTGCTATCGATAGCAATCCGCCACACCACCAAGGTAGTGGTAAATTATGAATAATTTAATGGACTATTTGTTGATTATGTGACACGGCTCGAACACAATGCCTATGCATGGGCTTGGGCTTGGGCTTGCGCTTGTGTGCATATTGGAAGACACATTCGGAATATGGAGTGGATGAAAATAATTTGAAAAAATGCACCTCCTCTACCACATGCATGCCGACCGACCGGCTGGAATAAAACATAACTGATAAGCGATCGATTTCCCGCCGACAAGGACAAGGTCAAGAATGATGTGTTGTGTTGGTTCGTCTGGTTGAGGAGTACGCGGTAGACAATTCTCTCCTCCAGTGGCGGATTATTTATATTTAATGTTGCAAGACAACATAGTAAATATTATTGAGAACTGTAGTACACAAATTATTGATTTGTTTGGCTATATTTACTTTGAAGCTGATCAACATTCGTAATGTTGCGACTGGCATTTGAACCCCTTCCTTCATTCACGTGCGATAGAGGAAAGTGCGAAAACACTTAAGTTTGAATCATTCAGGCCACTACGACAAGTTTGTAATTATTTTATTCTAGTTAAAAACACAAAACATATTTCCTACAAAATATAAAAAAAAATTATTCTGAAGAATAATTATCTGCGAGTTATTAGACTTCTATGAACAGTGGGTGCATCATTTTTAGGACTTCCAGCAACAATTAGTAATCTTTTAACACTAAACCTTTTAGTAGAAATGAGTCAGTATCAAAATATTTAAAAAAAAATAGAACAATAATCTACATATAGCACGTAAAGTTTGGAGGGCATAACATAAACAAACAACGATGAAGCGCTCATCAGACGCGCTTATGAAAACGAATGTTTATACTCAATTCAGACATAGCATAGCAGCATTCCTGGGCACGATACACCTAACAAACACGGCTGATAATCATTCTGTTGTGGTTATCATTCTACCACTCGACCCCGATTTCGATTGTGGGAATATAAAGTGCTGGTCACTTAGAATGAAACATCGTTTCATCACAACTTATGAGAAATAATTCACATACCGGAAAGACGGCTATCCGAAATTTAACCAGTGGAGATACTTTACTCATGATGATACTGCTTCGAAACGAACACTTTCTTCTGCTGGAAACTTGGTTAACAGGGTTTATCCCTTCGCACTTTTAATTCACCGCTAGAGAGCCGGTTCAGAGACAGAGTGGATCGATTCGCACGGAGATACATCACGCTGACTAATCCGCGTATTCCGATTTGAGAGCACTAGATTAGAGGGGATTTCTTCGATTTATCAACGGAAAGGATGCGTTTGACGCCCTTCACACTCGGTGAGTACTACTCTGATTACGATGTCATCGTCCATTTTCGATGCCATCGGCGTGCGAGTTACTACTTACTAATAGCCTTGTAAAATATTCGGATTGGCTCTTATCGACAGTACTATTCCGACAAAAGAACGGCGAATGACTGCGATAGAATAGCATTCGAGAGGCAGAAGGCATTTGTTTAGACTCTGTTATTTTTTTTGTGTGTTCTATATCGTTCGCATGTCCATGCCGGACAGATTCAACAGTATTTCACAAACAGAGGGGGTGTATAACGACTGTTCGATATTGTATCTATGACTATATGTGGCTACACGGCATTTGCAAACGGCTACGGATTGTGCAGAAAACTTTTGTGGAAATGCGCATTGCTGCGAAGACGTGTGTAATCGTTGTTTGTCAGACGTTACGGGTTCAAATCCGGTGATTATGGTCATTACAGTCACTTGAACAGCTAATCGTCGTCGCCGTCAAGCAGAAACGTGACTGTGGATTCTAGGCATTTCCTTATATTGGATTCGATTTTCATTTCACCATTTATGTACATTATGTAATCATTTAAAAAATCAATCATATCTGTTTTATGAAAGTGAGCGTGTAAGATTGTATTTAAAACTAAAGATGTGTCAAATAATTGAACCGTTTGTTTGAGAAACTCCATAAGTTCATTCGATGCACTTGCGAGAAAACGAAAAAAAAACTATTTTTCTCGAAATTTTGAACTGGTACTCCTATTTATTGGTATCAGATTCGGTTATACCCAAAACATATATAGGCAAACTTTTTTTGTGCGGGAGATGGGAACCGCACAAAAAACGCATAAAAAACTTACACAACAGCAAATATCGTGTTCGGTACACAATTTGAAAAAAAAAACATACGGGGTGACAAATATTCAAACATACATACAAACAGGACAACCTGATTGTATTCATTTAAAAAGTAATTAGTTATTTGGGGACTGCGGTCATCTTAGATTTGGATTTTTCATGATCTGCTATGTTCTACTAGTCAAGCGCTTACATTTGATACCCATATTGATGGGGTTAAGAAAAAAATATATATGGCGCCGTCTTGTGATGGCGGCCATTTTGGATTTGCATTTTTCAAAAATAACTGTGTTTTACTAGTCAATCCTTTTCATTGAATATTCATATTGATGGGGTTCTGAGAAAATATGTAATCCGCCATTTTGTAGCGGCCGCTATATTGGATTTGTATTTTTTATAAATAGCTGTGTTCTACTAGTCAAGCCCATTCATTTGATATCCATATTGATTATTCAATATGGAATTATTATACAAATTATTCAACATTCCGATCTAAAACTAAGAAAAATTAAAAATTAAATACTCCGGATAATCGAGTCTGAAATCCCGGATAATCGAGTCCGACCTATATAACCATATGAAAAATATTTTCCCCGTATTTCTCTATTTTAATAATCCTTTTTTTAAAACAACATTCTTTGCAGTGGATTGTATATTGTGTCCGACTTTGAGCTCAATCTGTTTCGAACTTTTCGAGTTTTCGAATCATACACAAACGAACAGAACATTTATATATAGGGGAACCGCGAGTAATACGGACAGTGGGAGTAATATGCACAGGTGGTTGATTTGTATAGTTACATTTTGAATTTCAGATTTCTGTTAATGAGAACACCTTCTACATGTTATTCTTTGATATTTAAGCTACCCTATGAACACTGATCAAAAGTGGAGAAAGGGAAACAAAAAACGAAAATCATACATGATTTCGCGTGTGGATGTAATTTTAGCTGCTTCGATATTAAGCATTTTGAGTGGTTCAATATCAAAATTCAATTTGCTGATGGTTATATTTCGGTTTATGAGTTAACTAAGAAGTGATATTAGGCATGTACGGAACAGTAAATACATTTTTAAGTGCATTATTGGAATAATTGTACTGATGGGGTAAGACGGAAAGTTGCCAGTGGGAGTGAAATGGACTGCGAAAAGAATGCCCAGCGTCTATAAGTGGAAATCAAATCGCCAAATGTGGACTGTTCAGAAGCTGACTGGAACCAAAAGCAAAATAGTTGAGGGTCTGTTCGTTCATACTGTTGAAAAGCACGATATCACTTCTAGGTGGATTAATTCGATTTTTTCATCATTCAACCGACATTCGTGATGAGTTCAGACCTTGGTTGAACAAAATTATTCCTCTCGCGATCGACAAACCTCTACGCTTCATATATCACAAACCTGTCCATATTACCCGCACTATATGTCCATATTACCCGCATCGAAAAAAGTGTTGCACTTTTCGGTATGTGTTAATTTCAGTAAAAAATATTGAAAAACGCTTTTTTGTAAAATATTTGGAAAAGTACTTAGAGAAACAGTATATTGAATTGCAAGGAACTACATCAAAGTTTTAGGAAACATGAGTTTCGAAAGATATAATTGAAGTTCTACTTAACATGTCCGTTTTACCCCCACCTCCCCTAACAGTTCGGCTGAAAAGTTTATAAGGTAACATAGAAAAATTCTTTTTATGCAAAATTCAATTTTATCATTCAACATTGCCTTCGAGGGCGATACAGCGATTATAGCGATCTTGCAACTTTTCGATACCATTTTTATAATACTCTTCCGGTTTTTCTAAAATAGGCCTCAGTTTCCGTCACTTCATTATCGGTTTTAAATTTCTTGCCAGCGAGCATTCTCTTCAGGTCTGCGAACAGAAAACAGTCGCTGGGGGCCAGATCTGGAGAATACGGTGGATGCGGAAGCAATTTTAGGAAGAGTGATGCAAAGCGGTTTGAGTTTTATTCAAAATCGAAAAATCACCTAAAGGAAGGAAAATCGGGAGCTTTCGAAAAAAAATTGTTGATGCCAAATTTCTTAGCTTTGCATAAAACGTCAAGATCTACTGTCATTCAGGAAAAAAAAAATTGTCAAAAATCGACACTCTGGGACTTCGTTTTTTCGGAATACGAGGCAAAACGTATAGTTTTATGTGCCAATAAATATAGTTATCTCGATTTTTCATTTGGAAATTTCTGCGTAATGTTTATTTGCACGATAATATACCCAATGCAAAGTATTAGCACAATCGGACATCATTTACTATTGTCGCATATCTCAAAATTTATGTTTTCTGAAAATTGAAAGATCACCGGAATTTCAATTTTTTCTATATCGGTTTAGCATGGAATGGCTTTATATATAGATTCTTATGAAATACTCGTACATATTTTTATTTTCAAAATGAGCTGATAGTTCGCATGACAGCTACGCTTCAAAGTGAAATGGGTTTCAACCGAGAGAGTCTGGTAGGTAGATGAATTCACCCTTTTGCTTCCTTTGGTTCCTGGCCGGTTGCCGTTCGTAACACTCATACTACATGGGTTGAAAAGCCCCGGGATTTTTAATGAAAACAATCGTTTTTAAGACAAAGCTGTATTGATTCCTCAACATAGTTTCCTTCAAGGGCAATACACTTGGTATAGCGAGTTTCCAACATTTCGATTCCCTTTCTGTAGTACGAAACGACTAAGTCTTCGAAATATGCCTCAGTGCCACTCTGCAGACTACCTATTGGACTCAGGAGTGTGGTAATGGATCCACGTTTCATTCATTGTCACAAAACGACGAAGAAGTACACTCGATTACGCTTCAACAACGCCAAACCGACTCTTGAATCATCAACGCGCCGCTGCACTTGTTTACCAGTCGATTTTGTTTTGCGATTTCTGGAGAATTCGTAGCCTCTATTGGCCTTCCAGAGTGAGGTGCATCTGCGGTGCTTGTAGGGCCCATTTCTAATTCACTAAACCAGTTTATCGGTGGTTCTCGAAGGAGCAGAAGTGGAATAACATTTCGTCAACCACTGCATTGATTGTTAAGGAGTTAAATAAATAGTCAATAAAAGTCAATAAAAATGTTCGATCAAAATACGATATTCCTCTTGTTCCATTTCCATACGAATGATCACTTAAACAACTGTAGTTTGTGAACAAATAAACGAAATGTCATGAAACTTCACACATAAGCTAGTGACAAAAGAACCTCTCGAAATGAATCTTGTTCATTTTTAGTGGCACCATCAATTGAAAAATCCCGGTACTTTTTAACCCATGTAATATACCACACCTACCAGTGGAAAACATAATTAAAGAGCCAAAAATTGAATATTTTAGGTACTTTAGTGATCGGTCAGGATCACCTTCCTCTATGTATATTAGGGTGGCAATGGATGTATGGGAAAAATTTCATCATCGAATTTCAAGAACCGACCATGTACATTTTGTTTATTGGCCCAAAAAATGATCTGTGCAAAGTTTCAGCTCGATCAGACATGATATAGGGGTGCCTCAAAGCGCTCAAAGTTTTGATTTTTTGATCCTCGAAAATCTTCCAAGGGGGGAGGAAAAAAATTAGTTTATGACACACAAACTAATCGCACAAATAATAAAATCGCACCTAAACAGTCACACAAACAGTCAAAACCGCACAGAAACAAGTTTGCCTGTACTTACTGTAAGTCCCAAAAGGTCGATTTTCGGCCAAAATTTTTTTTTTTTGCGATGACACCAGATCTCGGCGTTTCATGCATTTTTAAGTCATTTTGAATCGAGAAAAAAATTTCGATTTTCCAAATTTCCTTTACTCCCCACTTGGAAGTTTTTCAAGGATCAAAAAATCAAAACTTTGAGCGCTTTGAGGCACCCCTAAACCATGTCCGATGGTGTTGAAACTTCGCACAGATCATATTTTTGGGCTAAAAAGCAAAATGTACATGGTCGGTTTTTGAAATTTGACATGATGATTTTCGCTGCCACCCTAATGTATATAAACTAGGGTGTAAATTAATGTATGTGAAAAAATCGACCACAAAATTTCAAAAAGTTACCCTATACAAAATGTTCACCACATTGAAAAAACATCCTATGCCGAATTTCAGTTCAATTGGACTTATGGGAGAGTGGTGCAAAGCGGTCAAAGTTTGAGTTTTTTGGAAATCGAAAAATTGCTCAAGGGGAAGTAAAGGAAATCGGGGTTTTCGAAAAAAAAATTGATGCCAAATGTCTTAAATTGCATGAAACGTCGAGATCATCAGATCATAGTGTCATCTCGGAATTTTTTTTTTGTCAAAAATCGTACTTTGTTTTTTTTCGGAGTACGAAACGAAAAGTATGATTTTGGGTGCCAATAAAAATAGTTATCTCGATTTTTCATTCGGAACTTGATACGAAATGTTGATTTGCACGATAATATACCCTATGCAAAATATTAGTTCATTCGGACTTCATTTACTGGTGTTGCAGACGTTAAAATTTGAGTTTTTTGAAAACCGAAAAATCACCGGAATCGGGATTTAAAAAAAAAGTCAGATGTCTTAAAATTGTATGACACATCGAGATTTACAGTTATCTGAAAAAAATTTTTTGTCGAAAATCATTTTTTTAGGCAGAAGAACGACCAAGTGCCAAAAAACATTTTATTTACAAGAAAAAAAATTCGAGATAACTATAAATCTCGACGATTAATACAATTTCGAGACATTTGGCATCAAATTTTGTTTTGAAAACCTTGACTTTTTTTTGGTGATTTTTCGTTTTTCAAAAAACTCAAATTTTAACGTTTGTGACACCAGTAAATGAAGTCCGAGTGAGCTAATATTTTGCATAGGGTATTCCGAATAAAAATCGAGATAACTATTTTAATTGGCACCCAAAATCATACTTTTCGTTTCGTACTCCGAAAAAAAGTCCCAGAATGCCGATTTTTGACACAAAAAAGTTTTTCGAGATGACATTAGATCTCGATGTTTCATGAAATTTTAAGACATTTGGCATCAATTTTTTTTCGAAAACCCTGATTTCCTTCACTCCCCCCTTGGGTGATTTTTCGATTTTCAAAGAACTCAAACTTTGACCGTTTTGCGCCACTCTCCCATATTGAGCCGATTGAGCTGAAATACGGCATAGAGTGTTTTTTCGAGGTGGTGAAAATGTTTATGGGGTAACTTTTTGAAATCGAGATGACCATTTTCTTTGGCACCCTAAAATATACAGTAAGTTATCTCTAATTCGACATACCGAGGCACCATTTAGTGTCGCATTGGAGGCGAGTTTGAACTGTAATAGGACATTCGCGATGACAGACATGACAGTGGTACAGTGTCGATGTCTGGAGGCGACTTTTAATCTGGGGCCATAGTTTGGGCCCCAAACTCAATGTTTATAAAAATGTCCAATTATTCGTGTCATATTGCATGTCTGTCTAATTAACTAGACATCGAATTAGAGGTAACTCGATGTATTATTTGTTTAATATTATTTTTTTATTTAATCCATCTGACATCAAATTGTCTTAATGGACCTACTAAAATCAGTATCAAATACACGTATTGCGAATGTCAACTTATTCTAAAATAATCATTAAATTTACTTCGAAGCGCATTGCTAGCGAGATTATAGTCAAAGAATGAAACATTTTATTGAATGTAGCAGACATAAATTCCAACGGATCATGCTATTCCATACAAACTATTCCGGAAATCGAGTGTAAGGAAATCACGATGACCTAGGGCATAAAGTATAAATATACAGATTAACTACCAAGAAAGGGGAGTCAATCTCGTTCCTCAGCAGCAGTCTTCCATGTTTCACAAAAAACACCGCGTCCGGGATAAACATGTCCACGCTGCTGTTCGCAGTTTTGTATTTGAATACAAACATGATTTTTTCGTACCTATGTTTGAAAATGTGACATGTTTGTATTCGTAGTATGTTTGGACATACGATGTTTAATCTAATGCTTCACATGATGTTCGAACATGCTGTACAGTTTCTCTTGCATTTTCACCCCAAGCACCGGCAGTGCGTAGAGTAGAAGAAGCGAATCGGACACCACACCACCACCACACAACACGTGGTGTGTTGGTATGTTGACATGGAAAAAAATGCTTTCCTATCATGACAATGGGTGCTTCGTCTAAAATATTAGGTCTTTATTTGTTCTGAACAAAATAAATGTCAATTGATATCAGAGTTCTTCACAATTGATATCATCATTCAGTGCACGCATCAATTTATATATTGAATTCATGAAATTCGCTATTATTAGCTATTCAGCAATTCCAAATGAAATCGTCCTAAAAATGCAGATTTTATAAACTTGTATTTTTGATTCCAATGAAAGTGTGTATTCCGTTTGGGTTGGAGGAAATATGAGTTTTCACAGCAATTGGGAATTTTTTGACTCAAGCGTAACTTTTGGAAAGGGCGTATCGATTTTAGTAAGAGAAATATTTGATAATTTATATCTCAAAAACTATGAGTCGTACCGAAATAGTGTGTTAGAAAGAGTTATAGAGTATTGATGGTTGAATATGAAAAAAATGTACAAAAAATTCAGTTTGTGATAACATCGAGAAATTAATGGTGTGTGTTTAGCCGCTGAAATTTCTCTGCTGGTTCTGCTGTGTGCCGCTGAAGATTGCATCTAAAACAAAATTTTGGGTATTTATTTATTTATTTGGCCAGCATTTGTATGATGTCGCCCGCTGTGCAGTCGGTTCCCCAGACTTCAATTGGCAACATGCACGCAAAAAAATCTCATAGAAAGTTTCTTTATATTCAGAGAATGTTTTCTTTGCATGAAACCAAGGATTATTTAATCAGACTTGCAAAATGTGCATAAACTCATAGCCTCTTAGTTCATGCAATGTTTGTAATGCGAACTAAATTTCAAGTTCGTTTCTGTGAAAAAGTATCCTACGAAGAAATGCTTCAGGATGAATAATTTCTTTCCGTGCAAGAAAAGAAACAAAACGAAATCAATGAATACTGCGACATCGGGTGATATGTTTGTACATGATGTTCTTGGATTATAAACATCAAGTTTGTTTTCACATTCTTATGAGTGTGTATCATTGTTCGTGTTTGGGATAGACATTCAACACTAGCGAAAATCATGTTCGAGTTCGAACAAAAACATGGAATTTTCACATCGCGTGGACATGTGTAAGCGTTTTTCGGAAGACTGCTCAGCAGCTTCGCAACAAATATGGCTTGTGCTGCAGATCGCCTGTTCTTCAGAGTATCAATTCGCAGCAGGTTACAGCGTTCCTCGTAAGGAGGTAATTCCCTTGGGTTTCGCTATGAAAGATTCCTCAGAGCACGACTTACGAACTTTCTTTGTACAGATTCAATGCGCGCTTTCCAAATGCCAGGAAAAGGGCACCACCATACGACAGAAGCAAATTCCGGAATAGAACGAACCAGCGCACAGTATACAGATTTCAAGCTAAGCGGGTCCCTAAATTAAATGGTGACCTTCAAAACAAAACCGAGCTGTTTGTTCCCCCTGGAGATAATGTCCTTGTAGTGGTAGATGAATGTGAACTCCTCGTCAAGAATTACACCCAAGTCGCGAACTCGTTGAACCCTCTCGATGGCTTTGCCGTATAACATGTAGGAGAAATTGATGGGATTCCGCTTTCTGGTGAACGATATAACTTGGCATTTCTCGACGCTCAGCGTCATACAATTTTCGTACACACGTCTCAAAAATGTTCTGCAAGCTTTGAAGAAGATAAAATATATACATATAAAAAAAATTATCCGAAATTGAAAAAGCGAAAATAATATCGGACGAAACCCCAACAGCATAGAAATAACCTGCTCAATTTGTTAAAATATATCGTTTGTCATCTACATCAAATTAACAAGACACTGTTGGTAATGAAGTGATAATAATATTACATCCATTCTGCTCGTAATAACAAGGGTTAATGCGGATCAATTATCTCTTATCCTCTGGTAAATACTCATTCAACATATATTTGTAGACATCATTACGCCTTCTCCGGATTTCCTCCGACATCAGATAGTAAACATGCTTTTATTTAGTGGTCTCTAATAAGGAGGTTTTTCCGTGGGACGAAAAATAAGTTTCAGCTGTAGATGAATGATAAGAACTCAGCTAATTGAAACAGTAGCGGGTGATGCGATTAGAATTTCTTTATGGGTTTCGCTGCGATAAGCACTCATTCATTGAATGCCCATTCAGAAACAAGAAACTGTCGTTCATTCAAAGTTGATTCTAAATATTTTTACATAGTGGAATTGCGAGTATGAGTTATACTTGGAGCAGAATTTATGTTTCTTCGAGACCAACTGTAGAGTTGCCAAAAATAATTTAGACCGTCGAAATGAAAATTTTGATAACATTAATTTATTTGCGCTAGCAGTTTACATCAAATGATCTTCATATGCTAGACGTTTGTAAATTTTCGAAATTATGTAATATTTATTCACTCACCTCTTTAGTGTTGAATCCTAGGAAGGATAATTTCCTAACATTGTTATCCCGTCGGCTCATGTTGTCTAAGTATCAATTGTCAAGAACCACAGCGAACGAAACTCACTTTACGGTTTCACTTCGGCTTCGGTGCAAATTATTCTCTTTCACTTTTGACACTTAATCGTTTTATTTCATGCACTCATGGAAAACCGCCAATCTGAAAGAAGGGAGCACAAGAAAAAAATTATACCAATTAACAACTGTATAAACAGTGAATCACTCGAAAATAAAGTGGGATAATCACGCCGACAAACGATGCACACGCACAAAAAGTAGAACAATCGCCGACCAGCGCGCAATTATTACTGATAGCTGATGATGGAAGGGAAAATTTCAATTCAAATCAAAATACATGTTATCTAACCGTAGGTACACTGACGAAGTATGGAAGTCGAACTGTCAACCGGGCTCGATTATCTAGAGCCTCGGTTGGCCACTTTTATTGATAAATTTGTGCAATTTCTGTTCTTCATCGATACTCACGACTGCAGTGAAGTCCAAACACCAGTAGTGTAGCACTTGATCAAGGTGTGTTTTTCGCGATAGCCGAATAACCTTTGAAACGAGCATTGCGTCTGGGCTACACTTTTGTAATTTTTATTTATCGCATGATCACAAAACGTTCGAAGAGTATTTTATCGGAATCTACGACAAACAGTCAAACATGAACACTATTTGTTTTCTCTATTGGGGTGTTTGTGTTCCAATCCGGGAAAGCGAAAAGGAGATAATATGGGGTTTACGCTTAATTCATGTGCACCTCTCACGAGCGATATTCAAACATCGGAAATCTGGATCCAAACATTCATTGTTTTCTTTCAAAAATATTTACATAGAATTGTTTACCTGAACCAATTGAACAGTCATACGTCATTTGGGCCTGAAGATTAGCGACTTCGTAATTCTTTTTTTTTCGTAAATTCGTAAAATCCATTAATTTCGAAGTATACTTTTTTATCTATTTTTAACATTTTTGGTTTTTACTTCTACTTCTACTTCCTGAACATTGTTTAAAGCTACAGGGGAAAGTCGGGAAAGACGGACACCTCTGTATAATTGATAAATTACAATTTATTTTAAATTTTAATGATGTACAAACTTGCAATACCTTTGACATCTACTGTGCACACATAGCAGCTTATCTGGTAAAATTGTGAATAAAAACAAAAAAAGTAATCTATAAGACTCTGAATATTATGTACAAACTTATCAATACCTTTGACACCTACTGTGCACACATAGCAGGCTATCTGGTAAAATTGTAAATAAAAACAAAAAAGTAATCTACAAGGCTCTGAATATTATCGATTGCTTTTTGGAGTATTTTTCGTTATGTGAATGTTTTACCATCACGTCTCTTCCAGTTCATCGAACCAGCGGTGTCATATTTACTCCAAAAAGTCACAGGAGGACTGCGTCCGAAACACGACCACATAGTTAACGTAGGATTCCGTTAAGCTATCTGTTGATTTTGGATATGTTTAAAGAATTACATCGTTAAACTCTTTGATAATGATTTGGTGGCCTCCTGAAAAGGGCCGTTTTGTTTGGTTGTTGGGTATTGTTTGTTCACATCACCAGTGTTTACCGAGTGATGATGACAGAAGGATAGTAAACAGTCATTGGATGGTGCGTGTCAGATAAAAAATAGCGGAGTGGAACGAGTTATGATGAAAACCGCCCTATGTGATCCTAGACGAGATGCCACCTGTTTTATGAATGGATGAATTAAAGAAAAAAAAACTCACCAATGTAATATAAGATAATTACCAATGCCGAACACAATTATCAATTTTTCCAATTTCCAATTTCCAATTTCCAATAGGAAGTATTCCGTGTCGGGCACACGTACAGAGCATTGAAGACTGCAACATCCCAATTATGAGAACACTTGTAATACTAACCTCGAGCCAACCACGAGTAATCGGTTACATATTACTAACATAGTTGTAAGCAAACATTGTCGAAATATTGGACTCCCGGCCCCGTCAGGCTGACGCCATATGAGCCTTAATAAAAATATATGTTTTGGATAAAAAAAATCAAATTTTTTCATCTGTAAAAACATGTTACTTTAATATAGAGAAAACATATTTGAAATGGAAAAGGTAATTTTCTTTTATAATTTCTTATATAATTTTATTCAACCCAATGCGAATTTTAATTGGACTAACAACACTTAATACTATATGTAGTGCAATCACTTTTCTCAAAAAAATTCTTATCTTTTCCAATTTTTTCGCCGTATAAACTTTCCTTTGATGAAAATGAACGCAGACAGACAGACAGCTTAAACCAAACAAACCGTTCTCGAACGGGAGAACACCTTGGTGTGCTCATTTATGAAAATTGAAATGAATCGTTTCATATATTCAATTTTAACACAACTGCTACCATATGCAATTTTACACTTACACTTGTGCTAAATTTTTCACAATACACGATCGGTCATTGATATGAAATTTCACGAAGCAACCAACATTAAAGTTCCAAATTTGAATTTTATTTGCTAGAATTAATCGTATCACTCACCTTACTTGCAATATAAAAAGTTCCCCCTACTTTCATGTATTTGCAATTTCGATTTCCCCCAGGCAGCTTGGTTTTGATGTCTCTGTTAGGGAACACATTTCGGTAGTAACAAAAGTTCCCCTTACTTTCATGTATTTGCAATGCCGAATTCCCCCAGGCAGCTTGGTTTTGATGTCTCTGTTAAGGACCCGCCGCATGTGTCGTCAATTTCGATCAAAATTTCGATTTTTGAATTGTTCAATAGTTAGTTTCATGGCATATATTATTTTCTTCAATAAAAAAAATTGTTATGGAGTGCGAAATCGATTGACGCAAAAATTTCATCAATCCATCATGAAATGACTGAGCAATAAGCGTTTGAAATTGGACAATTTTCACGATGTGCTCGATTTTCGATTTTCAATTTGTACCCCATTATGTTCCCGAAAGACGTAATCCTACGTCAAAAACAGGAAGTGGGTTATATCTATGGTATAACCGCAAGGGTGACGTAGGACTATCGTTGATTTAGAGATCATTTGTTTGAAGTTGAATCTAAATCCATCCTGAATGAATGAATAAATAAATATTTGGGTGACTTCAAAAACGAGAGTGTTACGTTGGAGACTCAAGGTTTTATGCATCCAATATTGGATACAAAAAACCTTGTTCTGAAGAATAATCTTCAGAAGCTTTCCTGCTAACTGCACTTGATTGACAAATCACAAAACCAAATGTATGTGGTCGCAGTATTATATGGATAGAAAACATTAAAATAAACTCGCTTGAATGTAATTTTCAATTCCAAGGGGAACTGGCAGATTATTTTTCAGCAACGATCATTTCTTTCCAGGTTTCCTCTCGATAACCAGCAAACGAAAAGAGTTGCGCGCGTGTATGTGTGTGTGTGGCGGCTGCTTCTATGTCTTCCCGAGGAACCGTATTTCGATGCTGATACTCTCTTGGTCACGAGAGTATCAGCATCGGCTTTTCTGCGCTCCCTCACAGTTAAAACAAACTGATTGCATTTCAGGTCAGGTCAGGCCAGGTAATGAATCCCTCGATCCCTCGCCGTTCAGCTCGTTCAGTAACGATGTTGTCTTGTCGATGTCCTCAGGTGTCGTGCACAAATTACGTAACGCTAAAAATCCGAATTTTGAACCACCTCTCCCCCCCCCCTTTCGTAACGCAATTTCCTATCTCTAATAAACAGAAAGTAACGCAACATCTAACCCCTCCCCCCTTATCGCGTTACGTAATTTGTGCACGACGCCTCACGAAAAATGAATCGGTTTCACCACCAGAATATCATTTCAGTATGCTTTTCGTGCGTGATTGAATCGAGAGAAGGTGTGGTTTACGATGGCAATTTGGAAGACAAACTAGAGGAGAATGAACTCTCTGAGTATGAAAATTTCGGCGACTGAGCAATAATCGATCGAAAATTATATAATTTTCGCGATACGAAACATTTTCCGTTTTTCATGTTATGCATCCAATATTGGATACGAAAATATCCTACTGATGGGAAAGAATAATCTTCAGAAGCTTTCCAGCTAATTACACTTGATTGAAAAATTACGAAATCAAATGTAGTTGGTCGCTGTTTTCGCCATATAATTAGAAAACATTAAAATAAACTCTTTCGCATGGATGTATTCTTCAATTCCCAGGGAACTGGCAGATTATTTTTCAGCAACAATTAGATCTTTCCGGAATTTTCTCGATGCTGTATGGCATCCAAACGAAAATTCTCGTTTCAGTTTGGCCTGCAAAAAACTTTTCTAAACTCTAATCGGATCATCGGATCAGCAATTTGGTCGACTTCCGATAGCGATGAATTTCACGCAAAGTTCCCGGTCAATAGCGATGTGGCTTCTTCACCTATCCTGCGGCTGGTGCGCTTATCCGAGCTGCTTTCGTGTGCCTTACAACTGAAAGACTAACTAGCTATTTGCTTGGTCCCAAACAAACGAGTCGTCACGGTGCGAGAGTAGAGTAAGAAATGAACGAAAGCAAAGGAAGCGTCATTTTATAAACCATAAAAGTATAGAATCTAAACCCCACCCTTATTATATTCGTTGCCTACCCTGAGAGAGAAACGAATAACATCGAAGTAAGTATACAGTAATGTATTTGAATCCGGACACTTTGCGTTACATTTATTTACAGTATGGTATTACCGCAGCCACAACATTTTCTGCATGTTGAATTAATGCGATTGATAAGTAACTATCAAGAAACTATCAGTAACTATATTAGCAACTATTAATCGCATAAATTCAACATGAAAAAAATGTTATGGCTGTGGTATGATATTGAATGTAATGCAAAGTGTCCGGATTCAAAAGCATTACTGTAAAAAAGAGTTAACTCGACTGAAATTTTTTCGGTTCGGCCTGCAAAAACGAAATTAAGAGCCCCCGCCGACTGCAGACTGACTTGTCGACCGATAGTTCGGTCGGCTTCTTAATCAGTACGGAGAAAAAAAGTCTGTAGTGTTAAGCTATTGAAACAATTTTTCGACTCAATAAATAGCAATCATATAACTCTTGGACATTTTATCTTTTGTATGAAATGATTATCATACTGTTCCGTTGATCTGAAGCAGAATGAATCACGCTTAAAGAAGGAATGGATTTTTTCTTGGAATTTAGTCAGCAGAAATAATGCCCTTTCCCAACAATTAAAAACGACAAACGGTAAACAGTTTCATCAAAGTGATTTCTTCGATATGGGGATATATTCACTACATCATGTCATATATTTCATATTTTTCATTATGAAATGCACCATGGCACCTATCGGTATCGAATTATCATCGACACCACGCTAAATGCTCCTTTCAGTTCGGCCTGTAAAAAACTTTTCTGAACTCTAATCCATCAAATTTGGAGCCCTGAAAAGGGCTGTTGATTATATGCTAAGCTAATATAGCACGCTCTCCTAGGATACGATGGGCCAGCTGGATGTCTTTGGGCATGATGTGACGCGTTTTGCATGTATAGCACACAAATTGGTATCTTCTAATAAGCCTCCTGCAGCGTCATAACCGCGGAACTTTGGAAGCGCAAGTCGGTTTTGAAGTCCTGAGCAATTCCACGAACCAAATGCTGCAAAGGTAGCTTGCGGATCAGCAATTCGGTCGACTTCTGATAGCGACGAATTCCATGCGAAGTTCCCGGTCGATAGCGATGTGGCTTCTTCACGCTTCCTGCGGCTGATGCGCTTATCCGAGCTGCTTTCGTGGTGCCTTACCACCGAAAGACTAACGAGCTGTCTGCTTAGTCCCGATGAAACGAGTCCTCACGGTGCGAGAGTAGAGTAAGAAATGAACGAAAGCAAGGGAAGTGTCATTTTATAAAACATAAAAGAATCGAATGTAAACCCCACCCTCTTTATTGTATAAGCTTACTGTATACTCACGAATATAATAAGGGTGGGATTAAGATTCTATACTTTTATGGTTTATAAAATGACGCTTCCTTTGCTTTCGTTCATTTCTTACTCTACTCTCGCACCGTGAGGACTCGAGCTCGTTAGTCTTTCGCAGACAGCTCGTTAGTCATTCGGTGGTAAGGCACACGAAGTCAGCTCGGATAAGCGCACCAGTAGCAGGATAGGTGGAGAAGCCACATCGCTATCGACCGGGAACTTCGCATGAAATTCGTCGCTATCAGATATCGACCGAATTGCTGATCCGCAAGCTACCTTTGCAGCATTTGGTTCGTGGAATTGCTCAGGACTTCAAAACCGACTTGCGCTTCCAAAGTTCCGCGGTTATGACGCTGCAGGAGGCTTATTCGAAGATACCAATTTGTGTGCTATCCATGCAAAACGCGTCACAACATGCCCAAGGACATCCAGCTGGCCCATCGTATCCGAGGAGAGCGTGCTATATTAGCTTAGCATATAATCAACGGCCCTTTTCAGGGCTCCAAATTTGATGGATTAGAGTGCAGAAAAGTTTTTTACAGGCCGAACTGAAAGCAGCATTTAGCGAAAATCGTGGTTTCGATAATAATTCGTTACCGATAGGTGCCATGGATATGGATTTCCTTATGAAGAATATGAAATACATGACATGATGTAGTGAATATATCCGAAGAAATCACTTTGGTGAAACTGCATTATAAAATTATTTGTGTACGAATGCCGCAATCGATAGTCGACTCTAATTTGAGCTGGGTAATTTCCTCGGAGGACTCGATTCCTCCTTTGAGCATTAATAATCTCTTTCTGGCAAAACGATGTGGTATGAATCACATTATTTGAATGATAGAATGAAGAAGTTTTCTGCCAATTTCCTGCAACCTCCAAACGTATCTTTCTCCCGTTTGTCGTTTTCGCGTTCGCTAATCCTTTCTCACAACACCCATTTCTAGTTTGAGAAATTGTTGAGTAAACATTGTTTGCCAGTGCGTGTAGAGCGGGAATTCCTAAAGATTCATTGCACCTCTAATAAATTGCCGAAAGACGTGGTCTTACGTTGATCGCACTTGATTGAAAAAATCCAAAACGAAATGTATTTGGTCGAAGCATTATATGAGTAGAAAACAAATAATCGCTCGAAAATGACTTGATTTTCGCGATGTGAAACATTTTCCGTTTTTCATGTTATGCATCCAATATTGGATACGAAAATTTCCACTGATGGGGAAAAAAATATTCAGAAGCTTTCCTGTTAATTGCGATTGATTGAAAAATAACAAAACCAAATGTATTTGGTTGCAGTGTTATATGGATAGAAAACATTAAAATAAACTATTTCGCATGAATGTATTTTTCAATTCCCAGGGGAACTGGCAGATTATTTTTCAGCAACGATAGCAACGAGAATTCCGCGCGTGTATGTGTGTGTGTGTGGCGGCTGCTCCGATGTTTCAAGCGGAACCGTGGCATCACTCTCCTCCTGATGGATTCCCTTTTGGCCTTAGTTGCACAAACAGGCTCTTGGTGACACCGTTCATCAGCGCTTTCATGATAAACGAAATTAGCTTCACAACAACAGTGACAACATGCTCCAATCGCTGTTCAATCATAACTGAGTGGGTTTACGAGCGGCGCTCGCTTATATACCGATTTTTGATTTCAATAGCCTGTTTTGAAAGCAATTTTAAGACTATTGAAACAAGTTTTTGGATGAAAAAGTAACAAGTATATGACGCGTAGACATTTTATCTTTCAAATGAAGTGTTTATCATACCATTTCGTTCAGTTGTTTAAGAGCTATTAACGCTCAAAATCTCGGTCTCCAGCGTAACGCTTTCGTTCTCGAAACTTTGGTTTTACACCCCGGTATAGAAATGAAAGACGTAGTCCTACGTCAAAAATTGACGAAAATAACATACTAACCATGTCGGGCAAGACGGACACTCCGCCGAAAAAAGACAAACATTTTGTTTTGAAAACAATTTGATTATCTCCCCCTTCTTTTATTTAGAGATGTAATCCGAATATGTCATTCCAATTGCCAATTGCTATTTTAGACATGAAAAAATGAGAAAAAT
Organism: Toxorhynchites rutilus septentrionalis; assembly: GCF_029784135.1. NCBI lineage: Eukaryota > Metazoa > Arthropoda > Insecta > Diptera > Culicidae > Toxorhynchites > Toxorhynchites rutilus. Next base: position 187,823,572 of record NC_073745.1, on the reverse strand, counting down.
GTCAAGCCCTTTAGGTGTTTTTAGTCTAGCCTTTTTGTTAGATTATTTCGAAGGCATATATGAAGACCTCCAAAACTTATCGAGCACATAAACTTGAATTTTCAGTTAGTGTCCATCTGTCTCACCCCAAGTGTCCATCTTTCTCACCCCAAGTGTCCATCTTTCTCACCCGAAGTTTCCGCCAAGTATCCGTCTTTCCTGACTCAATATTTTTTTTCAAAGATGCCGGACACATTCATTTTTCAAAATATCCTCCTCAAAGACAAATTTTATTGGGTTGGGGAAAAAGAAATGTCGTATATGTATATACGTATACGTATATGGCAACACTTAAACATATCTTGTGTTGTACTTATCGCATCGGGTCATACTATACGGCTATTTAAAGACGACAATCTGTGCTACAAGTGTCGTTTTGACAGTGTTGTGATTGTTCTTTTCAGTCTCAAGTTATAGCGCGGCAAAGATGAAGTCCACCAATGAAGAAATTCGCCATATTTTATGTTTTTACTACCTGCGAGGTAAAACTGCAACGAAGGCGGCCGTCATTCATTCATTCATTGAATTCAACTCATTGGATTATCTTCTTGAACCTTAATTTTCAAAATATACCATAAATCTCCTTTCGGGTTAAGGTCAGGAGATTGTGCTAGTCACTCCAAACTGGCCACAGTAGCTGAGATTTTTCTTTTTACAAACCAATTTGATACCAGCTTCGAGGTATGATTTGAATCACCATCTTGCTGGAATGTGTACCGACGGACAAGCTTCAGTTTTTGCGAACTTCCTGGAAACTTTCGCTTTTTTTTCCATTTGTCCAGATATACCTCTTTTGTTATTATCCCGACATTGAATTTGGGTTCTCAGGCACCACACGATGCCATTGAGTTCCAAACCATAACTCTTCCTGCATGATAAAGAATAGTTGAGTCGCTTGGCAAATTATGTTGCAATAATTTATCTCCTACATGTTTGACTGTTGGCACTCACTTTTTAGGCTTTCGCCGGTTCGTCGCCATTCGCTTATGATACCCATATCATCAAATCAGGCCCACGTCTCACGTCTTTGGTCTCATATGACCAAATTACCTTCATCCATTCATCAATCGTCCAATTAATGTGATCTTGTGCCTACCGCAATTTCTTAAGTGCCACTCGACTTGTTCATGAATTCGATTTCACACTGTTTGAGGTGGATGGAAAGCTTCTGAAATTAAAAGTGTTAAAATTTCACATGGCACAGATTCGATACGTAGTGGAACGCTGCCAGTGGTATCGTGCAGCTCCAAAGATGATTCCGTAGTACTCCTTTTTCAACCCTTTACCTTTCAATGCATCCATTACCTATCTAATAGAGCCATAAGCGCTGGGGAGCGATTTCACATGCCTCATCGAAGGGGTATACACATAGATGTAGTGTAAAGTCTAACAGCTCACTGAAGAAGGCATACGATGATATATCGCTCTCAGAAGAGCACCGCAAGAGATCTTCACGATTAACGGTACGAACGTCAAGACGCCAGTAAAGAGTTTGACGAAAAACCTTACTATGAGCAACAGTCTTACGGACGCGAACCCTCAAGATGTTGTGCTGTGTCAGCTTCATATATGGGATAATGTTGGAGGCGGATGGTCTGCTCTTTGGAGATGACGCTCGGAACAACAATTTCGCAAGTTTTTCGCAGTGAGGTAGAAGATTCTAAGAACGCGTTATCATGACATTCCAAGAGACGGTTAAGGAACAGAACGGTCATTTTTTTATTGAATAATGTTAATCATATACATTGAATGGAATCATCTGAAAATCAAATGAAAAAAAAAACGCATTCGCATGATCAACCTGCGTAATAAGAAGTATCAAAGTGTGTATTCCTGCGCATATAAATTCCGTGGTCGATTGCCTTCATTCGAAACAAGAACAACAAGTAGGAGAAAATAACACGTGACACTCGTCATTCATTTCTAACATGCCGTCCAGCCGAAGTTATCACAAATAAATAAATATTGATATAAAAAATCCACAGGTCATATGATTCCAACCGCGAAGCTTAATGGTATCGAAAAATTCAGTCCAACTGATTCCGGGAGTACCAAAGATAACAATCGATAGCAGCGGAAAAATTTTGTGCGTCAAGTTCATGGCATTCAACCGCCCAATAATCCATCGTCGTAAATATCTGTGGTCTGACAGGAACAGTCTGGTGTGTAACAAGTTCTCCAATTGAGTTGCACACAAATAAATTAGTAGCATTGAGACGGTGGTTCCTTCGAATTTATCGGTCACATGGATGATACATTTTCGTAAACCGACCGCTTATCATTCTCTGCCTGCTGCCCCTTTATCGGGTGTCGATGGAGTTTCGGTAGCAGATGATAAGAGTGTTGTAACTAATGTGACGTCGTTCGCAGCACGCTCCAGATTGTGTTCATTTTTCAAGTGCGAGGAGAGTCACGAAAGCGGACGAAAGATTCACAGCGTTTTAAGCTATGTTGGGCTGTAATAATTTCTTATCAATACACAAAATTCGAATGCATAGCGCGTCAAATAGACTTCGATGACTTTTGATTGATTCCATTCATGTATTCTGTTGGTTATTTGATGATTAACCAGAATTGGAAAACAAAATTATCGGCACTATTGTTGATAACAAAACTTTTCAACTCTTCTTTTTGTGTTTTACCCTTATCCAGGACTACCAACCACAGTGAGAAACTACCTGTGTATACAGAAATCACTTCACGACACTGCTTACAGAGCTAATTTTAGATATTATGGCAAGATAACATGTTCAGAAGCACGGAACAAAAACGGAAGATAATTAACAAATCAATGCCGCTGATTTTTATCAGATAACTTAACACGGAAAGCTTCCCGCTGGCGATATCTAACCGCAGGAAGTGTTAATCATAAGTGAAGACGATCAGGAAATTTAGAGCACTTGATTACAGTAGCTGGTTACTATTGTTATTACTGATATCATTACTTATGGTGGGCATACTGTGTACTGTAGCGTCGAAAACGTCCACATCCATATTTTAATCTATAAATAGATCTAGAGCTTTGGTAGACTGCACAATTCGTAGTTGCTTTTCGTGATTGAACAGAACGTGCGAAATTGTACAAAGAACACACTGAATCCAAACCATTCTTATTGTGCAAGTTCCGATGATTCGAGCTTTAAATAATCAATAACAACGCCACGGGGCGTTGGCGGAAAAGAAGGAAGGAAAAATTGTTAGTGGGAATGGATTCTTGATTCGCTGCGGTAATGGATATGATACGGTAAACCCCGTGAATCTCTATAGACTTCACTGGTTTAATTCTCGAAACCGCATCTGTAGCACATGTGAAGCATCAGGATTGAGCGGAAATACATTATCCGCAGGCATATGGTTAGACATGATCCGCGGAACCTGCCGCCAAATGCAGCCAGATTTCGGTTACAAAATCTGGATAACCTGTTCTTCCATAATCCAGTTAGACCGGACAGCGCAGACAGTTTATCTCCATCGCTGATGATTGTTGCGTGGACGTAGTTATTCTGTAACAACACAAAGATGGTCAATAAGGGCCCTGAGTTTTGAACTCACGATCGATCGCTTACTAAGCGAACGCGCAACCAATGTGGCTACGGAGACCCCCTCACTTTGGATCCCTTCATGGTATAAAATTAATGTTCGTAAATTTAGGAGAAGCAGTTTTGTAAGTTTGGTCATTACAAAAAAAGTGATCACAAGAAATATTTACACCATCACATTCACTAGGTTGGCAGTCAAAATTTGACGAAATTGGATGATGACACAATTCATCTAAAACGTTCTTTTCTAGAACTGGGACTACTACCAATACTTCGACTAAATGCAAGACGTATGCACGGTTGGTCGAGTGTGAAAAGCACCCTCGGGTGTCTCGCGGGATAGGGACCTCATTCTAACAACCTGCCTAGGCTAACTGCTCCGAAATACCTAGATTCCATGAAACCAATAATGGTTTTACGGTAACGACTTTTAGCGCAAAACGAATGACAAGAATTGGAACATGGAATGTATTAACGTAAGCTCAGCAAGAAAATCTTGTACAACTTGCCAGCGAGGCGCGACACTTTTTCTTCTTCCTCTTCTTCTTTTTCTTAAATGGCACTCATGTTCCTAGAGGAACTTCGCTGTCTCAACATAGCATTACTTGCGTCATTTTTATTAATTGAAGTTGAGATTTCTATAACAAATAACACGCCTTGAATGCATTCTGAGTGGCAAGCTCTAGAATATGCGTGACCACAGTGCAATTCGGAGGAAATTTCTTCGACGAAAAATTCCCCCGACCAGAACGGCAATCGAACCCGAACCCCTGGCATGTTAGGTGTGACGCTAACCACTCGGCTATGGACATACCGAAAATCAAATCAGCCACATTTGCATCAGCCGAAAATGGAGACGGAGCCTTCTTGATGTTTGGAATAAAAGAAGCGCCGATATCGCGTCTGACCATCACCTCTTGGTTGGCGAGATCCACCTGCGCATTGTACGGATTCAACGACAGGTGGCTGGCTCGGCTTGGACGGCGATTCAACATACGCCGACTAGAAAGCTGTGGAGAGGTCGTTCGTTGAATAGTTTGAGACTCGAGCAGAGGATATTCCGAAAGGTGGCATTGTAGAAGATGTGACAGTCGTTCACCATTGGCAAAAGTGATGACTGATCAAGCAAGACCGCAGACAAAATTAGTCATCTGCCAATTGACAGGGTCATTGTAAGCTCCGTATCACCTCATCTGAGGGACCCCGCGTACTTAACAATGAACCGGTTTGAGTAGACGAGAAGTCGCGTCCATAAATAGCGAGACGTGCCGTCGCTCAAAGGGACAGGGAACAATTGTACTCGGCCTGTCTGCATTGTTCCCTTTTGTCCGTTGTATGTGGTCTTTCTTTCGGTCGGTGACCGTCTCCGGAACAACAAGTGCGCGTCGTGTAAAGAAAATGTCTTTGATTTAAATATGTAGATAGGTGTAGTTTTTAGTAATGTTAAGTGTTGTTGGTTTATTAGGTTTTGTTAAATGTTCACGTTGTTGATAGCTGTGAATCAACATCGTTAGTATAGAAAAAGTTAATAAGAAAAGGTATCTGGAAAAATGGATTGAACGCGGACGCCACGCCAGCTAGTCGGGTTCGACCAGTTGGCCTTTTCTTCATTACATATAAACGAGGACGCTAGAAGATCAGAAAGGACACGGCATAAAGAGGCTCTGCGAAAGAGACGAACAGAACCCCCCAGCAAGAGACGAAAGATCAGACGATTGGGGATCTTGATTTCCTCCAACGCACGCAGACAACCGAAGCCCATTAGAATCAGACGCTAGTACGGTGTGTTGTAAACACGAGCAACTTATAACGACCCTGAGTAATCCCAAGCAGCCTGTGAAAAACACGACCGGACAGTTACTCACTGACCTCACCGACCTGCTGAGACGCTGGTTTTAGCACTTCGAGCAACTTCTTCAAGTTTCGACGTCTAATCAGCCATCAACATCTCGGCAGAATCCGCCAAGGGTTCGGCGCATCACCAGTGTCAACTCCCATCACTGCAGATCGAAACAGCCATTCGGTGTATGAAATCCAACAAAGCTCCCGGTGTCGGTCGCATATCAACAGAGATGCTCAAAGCTGACCCCATCCTATTCGCACGAATGCTGCATCAACTTTTCTCGAATATCTGGGACACCGCAACATTTCTGACCGACTGTGTGCGATATGGCATCATGTCACTGTGTATTGTTCTGAAAGTTCTGTGCAAAGTTATCGTAGAACGGATACAGGAGAAAATTGACGCGACTCTCCGACGGCAGCAGGCAGGATTCCGTGCCGGAAGATCTTGTGTGGACCATATTGTCACGCTTCGCATCATCCTGGAGGAGGTCAACGAATTCCCAGAGTCACTTTATTTGGTTTTCATTGACTAGGAACAAGATTTTGGCTGACTCAATCATCTTAAAAATCTGTGAGGCACCTTGAGACGCAAAGGAGTTCCAGATAATATCATCAACCTCATCGAAGCGCAGTACGAGACTTCTATGTGCAGAGTCTTGCATAGCGGAGCCTTGCCCGACCCGATCCAGGTAATCGTCGGTGTGAGCCAAGGATGTATACTATCACCGTTACTGTTCCTCATCGTAATGAACGAGATGATGGCGGGTGCCATTGTTCACGTACCGAACCGTGGGCTACTCTGGCAGCCTGTTGCCATGGAGCATCTGAACGACCTCTAGCTGGCTGATGACGTAGCACTACTAGTACAAAGGGCGCTCCGATATGTAGAGTCTGAATGACCTTGCCGAACGTTCCTCTGTGGCAAATTTAAAAATCAACGTCAACAAGATCAAATTCTTGGATGTAAACGTGGACAATCGACCCATCTTCACAGTAGCGGGGCAAGCAGTGGAGAACGTAGGAAGCTTTCAATATCTTGGCAGCCCGATAGCATCGGATAGTGGTACCAAGATCGACATAAATGCACGGATCAAGAATGTAAGAGCTGCTTTTGCGAGTTTACGAAATTTGTGGAAATCTAACCAGCTAAGTTTTCGCCTCAAATCCGAGTCTTTAACTCGAACGTGAAATCCGTGCTGTTGTACGCCAACGAGACGCGATACATAATTCGTGCCTGGTGGCCTCACAACTGGAACTCGAACGGCTGGTTCCATCGTCGGTGTCACCAGAAGCCGATATCAACCGAGATTCGAGAACGCAAGTGGAAGTGGGTCGGCCACACACTGCGAAGGAGCGGAAACGAAATCTGCAAACAAGCACTGGGTTGAAATCCAGCAGGACACCGCAGTAAAGGCAGACCCAGGGGCTCGTGGTGACGCAGCCTCAGCAAGGAAATCAAGGAAGTCGACGCGAATCTTACCTGGACCCAGGTAAGGTTTTTAATATTAAAATCAATTTTTGAGTAAGATTGTTAACAGAGTGTTATTTTTTCTAAATAATTCATTTATTTTCCAACAACTTTGTCAAACACCATAGACATCTGAATTTTGAGTTACAATTTTTCGAAAGAAAGGTCAATGATTTTGAATACGCCCTTTTTAAAAATCAGTTGTAATTTAAATTGGTCATATGAAAATGAAAATTGTGATTTTAGGTAGTTTCCATCATAAGTACTTATGAGTTTAAAGTTTAAAAAAAATCGGGTCGGATCGGCGGCCGGTTGATTTGGGGTGAAATTGCTCTATAGCTAGATAGAGGTCCTGATACTAAATGCGAAAGACGCTTCGAGACGATGGAATACAGATATAGAATAGATAATACATTCCATTTATTGTGCCAACAGCGCGGTCAATTTCAGACTTATGTGCGTCAAGTTACTTAAATGACTAAGCTCATTTATTGACAGAACTTGACATTATTTTATCCATCACATTGAAGCGGTTATCGCGTGCAGCTGTAATTACAACAAAATGCAGGTTTAAAGATCGTGCGATCAGCGCATAAATTTCACTATCAATTGTTGATAGTCCATCATATGATCACCATGAAAGTGAAATCTACTGATATTGACTTGATTGACATGTGTATTGCCAAAAAGTCACGCGATTACATGAAGCTGTCGAAAAAAAACTGTCATAACAAGTGTGAAACACGTGTTTGATAAATCAAATTGAATTGCTCTTGATTACCGGTATCAGCACGAGAAGCTTCTATTGGTGTATTAATTTTAATTAAATCCTGCTTGACACATATTGAGATACAATCTTCGACTATCTACAGCTATAAATCGAACGGGAATAAAAACAGATTACACGTAACAGCACCAATAAAATAAAAGTGAGGCGTTCATCTGCTCCATCTAAGAACAGAAGTTTTAGCAGTTCTGCTACGAATGTAAAAGAAAATGTAATCACAATGTTCAACTGATCTCCCAATGGAAGCAAACCCAGTCGGCATCTTTCAGCCGCCCACTACGCTATTTAGTTTGCATTCGGCTGACACAAGTTAAGTACAGTCGGACTAATGGTATAGTTATGGTACACATGGTCAGTCACGTGGTCAGCCGGCAAATCGGGCCATGACAGGGCGCAAACAAAGGAGAAAAAAAGTACGATACACGGTTAATGTGGCGGAAAGCGCATACCGTGCGGAGAAGTCACGCGAGCTGTGAAATCCGACAAGTGAGCACCAATAAGTCAATAAGTTTTACAACTAGTGTTGGCAGAGCAAAGGGCTGAGAGAAAAGTTGATAACACGACTCGGAAGTTTCGACGAGTGTTGAGGAAATGTTTGTAAATAATAATATCAACGTGAGGAACATCAAGTAAACAAGCACTGATATGCATCTCTTGTAGATATACATCAAGGACGAGTGAGTGTGCATGTATACTCAAATGGTATTCACAATACTGGACAGTATTTTGTATCGAATATAGAGTTTATAGTTGCAAATGCAACAAAAAGTATAAACTTGTCTGTCGGAGTGCAATGATTTAGGATCAAGGATTTAGAACAACAAACACGTACGCTATTCGCGCTACTTCAGAAGGTTTCCCACGTATTCCAAGATCGCCTTGCATATTTGGTCGGTCGCCTACGAGAGAATAATCACGGCTAGACAAATTCCATGCCTAATTAAATGTCAACGATGCGATTATTAGCGGTACATTCATCGATCATTGAGTCATGTGCAATCTTTTAGTACTCGGTGTATCATTACGATTACGTAAGCCGAAGCTAATCGTTGCTATTAGTAAAAAAGATGATGTAAGGGCGTTCATCTGAGCTTTACTAGGATGATATTGGAGGTGGGGCAAGGGTTGTAGCGTTTTGCCCAATAAACGGATTTAATTGCAAAAGGCGCACCAACTATTTTACTTATCGTAACTACTGTGTTTAGTACACTCGGTGACACGTTTAATGTACAATCCCAGCGAATCGTCACGCGATTGATAGTGCGGTTTTAAAGTTGTTTACAGTGGAAAATGGAAAGTAATTATTGTTAAAATTATGACTTTTTGGGATGATTGTGTTCGGTATTCTACTTGCTTCTGTTGAAAGCAGTGCATATTAGAATCTGACCATCAGTGGAAATGTTTTTACAGCGTAAGACGTAAATCACAAAAGACGGGTGGGTAATGTCGGTGACATAACCGGAGTGACGTAGGACTATACAAACGGGACAGCTTTTGCTAAATATATATTTTAAATATATTGTTTTATTTTCTTCTCCTACGTGAATAGCTACCTATCTACCTGAAAAATGGATTAGTTTACTGTTTACTCTTTATGAACATGTTGGGGGTACTGAAAAGAACCTTTGGTGTTGTGTTTTTGCTTTTTTTTTACAAACTTCTTGATTTTTTTCTGAAGGCTTTGTACTTATTAAATGTTCAACGCCGGGCATCTTTCGGCGTATGCACATATCGTACTATCAAAATGATGGCTGTGATAGGGAATGCATAGGTGGTCATCAGCTCATTCACTATCATATATTTCACTATTGAGCACATTACCTACCGTACCTTAAACTGTGGTTTCGGAGACGAATGAATTGTAAGATTTGTAGTCTCCGCAAACAAAGTAAATAAAAATGAAAAAGAACTGAGGTCTTGGAGACGAACTCTACGATCTGTCGCGAAATAAACGAGCTATAAGCGTTCTGAAAAACCAACAGTAAATACAGGGACGGATGACCTTCGGATTAAAGTCCTTTAAAATAAGAACAGAGCAGCAGGAAATACATAGCTCATCGTGTTTCTCCTTAGTTATTTCTCTATGCAATGCAGATGTAACGTCAGTCAATTTTCAACATCAGTTATCAACCAAAGAAAGCAGTTCTTGCTACCGAGAAAATTCGTTAATGCCATCTTGCATACAATGTGTTGTAATTTGAAGCCACTTTTAATTCGGAAACCATACATGGGTTTGTGAAAACTGAATGATCAATTTAAAAGACCTCAACCACCAATAAGTTCAAGAACAAGCATAAACAAAAAAATCAGTTTATATTATATGTCATATTATGTCACTTTAAAATGCATTGGTATTGTGAAAAACTTTTAATAACTCTTCTTTGAAAGGTTTAATGGCCCTGAAAAGCGCCGTGTTTTACGGTGGCTGGTTTCTTTCTTCTACCTGCTGCCGTTTGCCACTCGCTGAAACTAGTTGTTGCCTTGATAAGCGCCGAACCGGAGCTGCTCTGTTCTTGATGCGTGTTTTCTGACTGTCGTGAGCAGCTTTGCAAGCCAACTCGAGCACTCCGACGGTCGAAACTCTATATTCGCTGTTAGGTATACTGGTGCTCCGGCACCAATCCGTTCGGCCTAGTTACCCTTGTGGACCAATCAGTGAATGCGACCAACATGGAACTGGAGACCTGCACGGTTCGAGTGAGACTTTGCCTTTCCCTTAACTTGTCCTCCTTTGTTACGTCCACACGTCCACGTTGCTGCTTGTTTTCTTTTTATGAGGTAATGCGATGCGATGTTAAACGATGCCGTACAACCACACTGGTTTACGGTTTGAAAGAAAATGAGATATTTTTTCGGGGTCCGCGCGTTTTGTACTCTAGCGGTACACACTCACAGGATAGAGATAAATCGGCAGACTCAGCCAAAGGGGCGAGTCCAACGAGACGAACGAATGAGCGTTAAAAGGCAGCGATAGCAAAAAAATATATTCATCACGATTTGTTCGCTCGTTGGATTCACATTAGAGATGTGCCATCCGCTCATGAGCTGTTCCGAAGAATCGACTCTTTGAAGTGAGTTGACGCGGAACAGCTCGCAAAAAAAAAACAAACAGCTCTTCAGCTCACTTTGATGATGATGAAGGAGAGAAAAGAGCTGTAGAATTGAAGAGAGTGTGTGAGCTGTAAGATTCAAATGAACTGACCGTCTCTCGCTCTTCGTGTTAAGACATCAGTTTAGTTTCATTTGTCCCTCGTCTTTTCAACTGTTATATTCGCGTTGACGGCATTGAGCTTTGTTTACCAGTTTAGGGGGCGCCAAAAATAATAATTGGCTCTCAGGCAGAATGAACACGTTTTTAAAATTCAAATTATTAATGAAAATTAACTTCTGTGTATCAAATGAGTATTCTATTTCAATGAAAAACACTTTGTTTGCAGGCGGTGCAAAAATCTCATAAGATTTTTTTTTTTGAAGAAAACTTTCTATTGTTAATGTAAAGCCTCAGTAAAAATGTCGGAAATGTTGTACTCGCCGAGTCTGTTGTAAATAATAGTCTGGAATACGTGTTTCAAGTAATTAATAATATGGTGTGAAAAATTTCATTTGAATTTTAACATTTTCAAACTGGCTTCGTGGCTATCGAGTTTGGGACCCAAATTGAAAGTCGGCACTGACAACTGAGCTGAAGAGCTGTTCATAAAGAACAGCTCATTTAGATGAGCTGATATGATCAGAGCTGTTCATCATGATGAGCTGATTTGCACACCTCTAATTCACATGCAGTTGTTTCTAAAGACGCGTCCACATTACGTCGAGCGGCCTTGGCCGCTCGGTAAAGCCGACTAAATGTGAACGTACCGCCCGGGCTTGCCGACGTGCCGAAAACCGACTCGAAACAAACCGAACCCAACCCGAAACAAGTGGGTCCGGTTCGAGAGAGTCGAACCAAAACAAAACAAAGTAAATTAGCGTTGACGACATTGTGCTTCGTGTGTTCGTGACGGCTTCGTACATCCGGTGGGGCTTCGGCTTCGTGCACCCGATTTGGCGCCCACATTACATAACGAACCGAATATGCCGCCAGGTATAGGCCGATCGGCATCATTCGGTATAATGTGGACGCGCCTTAACAAATACGAAGGCACCGAAGACTAGTGGAATAGTGGAAAAGCCGCCAAAAAGTTCGGCACGGCGCAGTAGAGTATCTCGGAAACCGACAGGAAGAAAGAGAAGGAATCATATGCTATCTACATCATAAGGTGCTGAAGCAGGTTCATTCCGACATCGGTTTCTCATCGAAGGCGATGAGCGTCATGAGCTTCGTCAATACATCTTTGAGCGTATCGTAGCGGAAGCCTCGCGTCTGATCCACTACAATAAGCGGTCAACCATTACGGCGTGGGAAATTCAGATTGCAATCAGTCTGTTGCTGCCCGGTGAACTTGCATGCGGTTTTCGAAGGTACCAAAGCGGTGACGAAGTATACCAGCTCCAAGTAAAGAGCGTTTTCCGACTGCTGATCCGGAAGCAAACCCTAAAAAGGGTCCTTTTCAGGACCATAAAATCATCTTTAACCTAAAGAGTTTATTATTTTGTTATATCCCCATCTTGTTCGGCTAAACCTTCCTGTTTATCGATTGCGTTTGCCACTCGCCACAGCTTTCACAGTTGGAAAATTTCTTCCCATCCAGATTGTGACATGTTGTACAGTAAATTACACTTAATGCGACTTGCCGAAGCACCACTCAGTGTCGCATTGGAGGCGATTTTAACCTGTAATTGAACATTTGCGATGACAGTGGTACAGTGTCGACTTCCAATGTGTGGTCATAATTTGGACCCCAATTTCTATGTTTACAAAAATGTACAACTAAATATGTTGCATTACATGTCCGTCCAATTAGCTAAATGTCGAAATAAATGTAAATATGTAAATGTAAAGTGCACTTTAAATCTGGAAACAATTTAAGAATTGGTGAAAATTGAATGATTGCGAAAGTCCACAACCATCAATAAGCTCAGAACAACTGACAAATTCACATACTCATCATATCTTGGCAAACAAATTATGAAAAAATCAATTTGTGTTTTATTATTATTTTAGAATGCATTGAACTGTATTTCGTAAACTCTTTTTTGAAAGGTTTAATGGCCCTGATAAGCGCCGTGTTTTATGGAATGGTTCCAATTTAGAAAACTTAGTACTCGTGGTTTTGAAAAAAACCATTTCGAACGCCCTTCATGCTTCATGTATAAAGAGCAAACTTTTTTCTTCTGCTACCTGCAACTACCTGCAACTGCTTGTTGTGTTGTGTCCACGGAACCGATTGTGGTCTGTTCTGAATGCGGGTTTTCTTATCGTCGCGATCCTCCTTTGCTCCTTTACCATGTCCAGACATGGCTGCTTGTGTTGGTTTGTTGATGTGATGTGATGCGAAACGATGTGGTGTACGGTTTGGATGAGAAAGAGCGTTACGGCATCGGAGCGGGGATTTTTAAGCTGACTGGCTGACTCGAGAATTACGCATGTGTGAGACTGCGACCAATGTTTCGTTCTTTTTTTTCTTTTTCCTTTCCAATCGTGCTTCATTGTATTTCGCTGCTGCTCTGGTTGCCCGTTTTGGTCGGTACGATTTGAGGAGCACAAAATGAACCAATAAAAAATGGGCACATAGTGTATTTGGACAATGCTTGATATTTCACAATTATTCAATTATTTACTTTTTTATTACTCAAGAAAAATGAAATGTTATTCGTTATGATAGATGCGTAGATATATTTCCTATCAATTGATGCAAACACCTTTGCGATCTATTGAGAAATGCCCGAGTTATAAGCGTTCCAAATCTTGCATTTTTTCCTACTTGTTCAGTGCCTAGATTTTCATTTCACCCCCTATATCTTCCGGTTAGACGTAGTCCTACGTCAAAATACTATTGAGCGATTTACACAACAAATGAAAGCCTTAAACACTTGACGTATAGGTTCCTCAGGTTCCTCAGGAATTGAACACATACATACGGATTTCATTTATCTGAATTAAGTTTTTATTGATTTAGTGTGGTTGTGTATTTAACTCTGATGAGCTTTATTGAAATAAATACATTATTCTTGTGCGTTCACTTCTAACCCAAAAATTCTTATCTTTAATGGGAAAATGAATAGGAAAATAGCGAAAGCGACATACAAGTTATGAGTTATGCATCGATGATATACTGCAAATTTCATTTCGAACTGAAGTAAGCGAGTTTCACAGAACTGTCCTAATGCAATAATGAACCAATGGACCGCAAACTCACTTAAACCCTGTTGCGTAGCATTGTTGTGCGCAATTGCCTCCACCGTATCTCTCTCTTGTTATCCAAGGAATGAAACAAATAATCGCTTGTAAGTGATATAGATCAGAACTGGTCCGAACCGGATCCGACCACAAACTATTCGATCGAAGGCGAGATGTAAAGTCGACACATGACTCCCGTCGTCGGAACGGAGACAATTGATGGGAAATTGTTCCATGCGAACACTTAATTAAGTGTCGATCACTGAAAGTACCCTGATGATGATGGTGGTGGTGGCTCTGATTCAGCTCAACATGTGCTGTGTCAACATGATTCTATTTTTTCAACACCGGCAATAAAGCAAACAAACGGGAAGCGGGGCAGTAGCAGCAGTCAGTGCTTAATTGAGCTCAATTTAATAGCAGTAATATCAATTGAAATTCGAACGAACAGCATACGACAAATCAATAAAACGATGATGATTGTTCAAATGTTGAGTACTCTCGTGATCGCTGAGCGTACAAGTTGTCGTCAATAGTTGTTATTTTTGTTGCTCTTATACGATTCCAAATTTTTATTCATTTATCGTGTTAGAAAAACCAAAATTTTTTATTAATCTGTATTTTCTGTCTGTATCCCCAATATTCTGGACATCCAAAAATTGTAATAAAACAGCATGAAGCTTCATATTTCCAGTGTAACTATTTATTTCAGAAGTATGGGATACAAATCCTACAAACTTGCACGTTCAAAACGTCCTCATTCCGAATTCTTATAAAAATCTCGAACTTCGCGCTGCACTCCAGCAATAGGGTTTGTACAGAATCTTATGTGACGTTATGTTGTCCAGATTCGTTGAAAATGTTTGGCATTTTTAACCTCCTGCTTCTTTCCAGGAACCGCCCTCTTCATTTGAGTCCAATATCGTTCGATGAGAGTAACTCAGGACAATTGGAAGCAGTAAAGAGTTTTGGTACAATATTGACCCTACAAACAAAGAATTTTCATCGTGGAATTTGATGAAAGGTAAATTTCCTTGAAAATTATGTCCGTGGCTATAAAAGGGTGACTTTTCCTGCCGCAAGTGCTGATTGCTTGAAAAATTTTTTTAACGTGATTTCTACAACTTTTCCGTATTTTCCGAGCCAAAGTCGAGAGTCGAGAAGTTCGGTTTCTCTACCAGCATCTTCTTTACCATTCGTTCAGGCGATTAAATAGTAACCTTCTATAATATAAAAAAACAATATTCATATTTCTGCTCAAGATACGATCCACGCGTCCAATACTTTTAGCTTTACTTTGTTTCTTTATAGTCAAATGTCACAACATAATTATAACACACTGTGAACAGTAGATTTAGGTAAATCCAGCTTTTTTTTGCAATCTGGTTTATCGAAAGGTCGGTAATGTTCATTACTGCTGTACAAAATCTGTTCGTGTACATTCTTTCATTCAATTCATTACAATTTGCCCAGTGTTTGCGTGAAATACTTCACTGAAGGCTGTAATATTAGGCTGTCAAAAAAATCCTGCGGTATTTTTTTTGAATTTTCATTTGTTCATAAAATTAGTTACAATCATCTGTTTTAAGTCAAATATGCGCCGTTTTGTTCGATGACTTGTTCCCAACGAGATTTATTTTATTTATAATGATACTACATCCCATTGAGAGATTAGATCTTCTTCACAATTTTTCGCCAATAGTCCCGATCCATGGCTGCAGTTCTCCAACTCCCGGCTGCACCGATTCTTGCCAAGTCCTGCTCCACCTGGTCCAACCACCTCGCTTGCTGGGCTCCTCTCCTTCTTGTTCCTACCGGATTCGATGCGAACACCATCTTTGCAGGGCTACTGTCCGGCAATCTTGCAACATGCCCTGCCCATCGCACTCGTCCAGCCTTGGCGACTTTCTGAATGCTGGGTTCGCCGTAGAGTTGCGCCAGTTCGTGGTTCATTCTCCTTCTCCATACTCCGCTTTCCTGTACACCACCGTATATTGTTCTGAGCACTCGGCGTTCGAAAACTCCAAGCGCTTGTGAGTCCTCTTCAAGCATCGTCCATGCTTCGTGCCCATAGAGAACAACCGGTCGAATTAGGGATTTGTACATGGTACACTTCGTACGGGGTCGAAGTTTGTTGGACCTCAAGGATTTGCGGAGCCCATAGTAGGCACGACTTCCATTGACAATGCGTCTTCGAATTTTACGGCTGTTGTTGTTGTCAGTTGTTATCAACGAGCCAAGGTAGACAAATTCCTCTACCACCTCGAGCTCGTCGCCGTCGATCACAACACTACTACCAAGAAGAACTCTGTTGCGATCAGTCCCTCCAGCTAGCATGTATTTAGACTTAGACGCATTGATCCCAAGCCCAATCAGCCCTGCTTCGTGTTTCAGTCGGGTATACAAGTCGGCTACCGTCGCATGTGTTCTTCCGATTATGTCCACGTCGTCGGCGAAGCAGATAAACTGACTAGACTTGTTGAAAATCGTGCCCGCATGTTGAAGCCCGCTCTCCGCATAACACCTTCCAGCGCCACGTTGAAGAGCAGACAGGAGATTCCATCGCCTTGTCGAAGTCCCCTGTGAGTCTCAAATGATTCCGACAGCTCACCTGAGATCCGCACAGTGCACCGCACACCGTTCATTGTTGCCTGAAAAGTTCCCAACGAGATGCCAACTTCATAATACCCCTGTTATAGAAGCTCGCTTCCTTATTGGCAAACTCGGAAAGCCAATTTTCACAGGCCTCTTTTGTGGCTAACTTCTGACTACCTAGCTCGTTCGCCATGGACAAAAACAGGTGGTAGTCACTTGGTGCAAAGTCCGGACTATACGGCGGATACAAAAGAACCTCCCATCCGAGCTCCCGGAGCTTCTGGTGCGTCACCAAAGAAGTGTGTGGCCTGGCGTTGTTCTGAAGGAAGACAATGCGGCCTCTGTTTATCAAAGATGGCCTCTTCTTCATGAGTGCTACCTTCAAGCGGTCCAGTTGTTGGCAGTACAGGTCCGAATTGAGCGTTTGGCCATAGGGAAGCAGCTCATAATAGATTATTCCTTGACAATCCCACCAAACACACAGCAGAACCTTCCTGGCCGTTAATGAGGGCTTGGCTACCGTCTGAGCCGCTTCAGCGGGCTTCGACCACGACCGTTTGCGCTTCACGTTGTCGTAAGTGACCCACTTTTCATCGCCAGTCACCATCCGCTTCAGAAACGGGTCGATTTTGTTGCGATTCAGCATTTTGCGTCAACGTGTGTGGCACCCATACATCGAGCTTCTTTGTGAATCCAAGCTTCTTCAAATGGTTAACAACGGTTTGATGACTTATCCCCAGCTCTTGGCCGATGCTACGGCTGCTACTATTCCGGTCTTTCTCGGCTAATTCAGCGATTTTGTCGCAATTTTCGACGACAGGCCTTCCGGAGCGTGGCGCATCTTCGACGACCTCTACACCAGAACGAAAACGTTGAAACCATAGTTGTGCGGTGGGAATGGAAACTGTATCGGGTCCATAAACTGCACAAATTTTATTGGCAGCTTGAGATGCATTTTTGCCTTTGTCATAGTAGTACTGTAAAATATGTCGGATTTTCTCTTTATTTGGCTCCATATTTGCGACACTATAATTCACGAACGACTTAACCAAACAAAGCACTGTCAAGGACTATACCTTTCCAACAAGCTATAGTATGACTCGATACAATGAATACAACTAGAACTACGCGCTTACAACGAAACCTCGCGGAAATACCGCAGGACATTTTTGACAGCCTGATATTTTTGGGGATTTAAAAAAAATACGTTTTTGAGAAAAATGAATTTTAATTTTTAAAATAACTTTTTTGTCAGCGAAATTTTTTCCAAAAAATTTTTGTTTTTTTTTTAAACACTTTCCTACATTTCATCCTTTGACATGAATTTTGTAGGTATCATGCCAACGGCCAGTCGAGTTGGCATGAAATTCGTCTATTATCTGTGAGTTAAATCGGCCTGATCAAACCTTTGAAGGGTACAGAGCATCCTTTAATACAGCAAAATGATTCAATCAGTTCACATCAGCATTCATGACAGCCCACTTCTGCTGTTTGTCCTTTAATATTAGATTTGGAAATGACCCACAAATCTATTTATAAGCATAGGACGCACTTGCAAGCCTTGGTGTACTAAGTCTAGCGAAATTGAACAAAAACACACTGAATACCGCTCGGGGGCATAAATGTTTACTGTAAAAATGATCTCAAAGCTTAAATTTCTTGTGAATGTTACTCACCTTGTCGATTCAATCCAAACAAACGTTTCAGGCTAGCGTTTCATTTCACGACCATTTAGTGCAGTAAGTTTGAACCGTATCAGCAAATACCGACCAAGCATTAATGGTATACTACGTCATACGTGTTTAATGTCGCAAACAAAAATGACAGTTTAAGCAAGTCTCGAAATTGAATGTAGGACTTCAGACCCACGATATTTTCTGATGAAATATGCAAATTCAGCGGACCCTAGTCGTCATAACAAAAGGTAATACTAATGTTGCAGTATCTTATTTCTCTCGTTCAAAATTTCCCAGAAACCTAGGTCGGTCATTAGAGCTTGGAATTCTCGATCTCACTCACGCGAGCAGGTCAATAACACCACCAAGCAGCTTATATATCCTATGGTTGCGCGCTCTAAAAGTATAATACGAGTTCATCAGTTTGTTTCTGCACTATCATCATCGCAAATCACCTAAACTGCAATGCATTGCGAATAGCTGCTTGTGTATACGTTGTTAGTCATATGTTGAGCCACATACATCCAATCAATCAGATTCGTTTTCTCGTTTCGTTTGTTTTATGCTTCACTCTTCCCGACCGGGGTTATCGATAGTCGAATCTATTTATGATTCGCGGCACTCCGTTCTCCTTGCTACTCCACTTCCACCCGATGGATAAGCTTAACATCGGAAAAAGGTGAATGAGAGAAACCCGTTTTTTTTCCCGTTCGAATCGGCAAATTACAGAAACCTGGTGAGCACCTGGCGAGAGACAGAGGCATAACAGAATCCAACGGATATACGTGTCAAAACGTGCTGCTCCGCGTCACGACTAAACATCGAACAGAACGAGACACGTTTTTGACCAACATCACCAGTTTTTTTTCGCACATGCAACAGGGCGCAGTCAAACGGACTCGACACGCGACTTGGAACTTGGAACTTGGACGTGGTGTGAGCGAGAATGAGTTCAAAACATATGAGGTAGGTGTAGGGGAAGACGGGGTAAGACCGCAAAATTGTAAACAAAATAAAATGTTCGTCCATTGCAGTTGTAAAAGACCTAATTTTCAAGGTAACAAAATTAAGTATTTCTCCAGCAAAAACTGTATATTACGTCAGTTGTCAGTATCCCAGTCCTTCAGTAGATTGTTCCGTTTATGCATGAAAAGGGTAAAAAGGTCAACTCGTGTGGCACCCATACATCCAGCTTTTTTTGAAATCCAATCAGATGGTTCCAAACGGTTTTATGGTCTATACCCAGTTCCTGGTCAATCGAGTGCTCACATGTCGGTCTACTTGGATGATTTCAACAATTTTATCGGTTTCCACGACGATTGGCCTACCAGTACGGGGTGTATCTTCGACAGCCACTACACCAGAACGAAATCGATCAAACCAACGCTGTGCTGTGCGAATCGTTACAGTATCGGGTCCATAAACTACACGAATTTTTTCGGCCGCCTTCGTTGCAGTTTTACCTCGCAGGTAGTAAAAACGTAAAATATGGCGAATTTCTTCCTTGGTGGACTCCATCTTTAAGTAGTCGTACAGTATGACCCGATGCGATAAATACAACACAAGATATGTTTAAGTGTTGCCATATATTGACAATATACGGCATTTCTTTTTCCCCTACCCAATATATAAAAATGGAATGTTGTCTGTCTGTCTTTTTGTCTGTCTGATTCTTATGGACTCGAAAATTACTGAACCAATCGATATAAAAAATGGTATGTAGGTGTTTTTGGGGTCAGGGAAGGTTATTATGATAGTGCGAGACCCCTCTCCCCTCTTCTGCTATACAAATGAAACAAAAATTTCTGCATAACTGCATAACTGCATTATTCGAGAATTAATCAAGTAAACGAAACCAAATTTGGCATGTAGAGGTTGCAATAAATGTTTCTATGGTGGTTAGACACGCCTCTCCCTTCTCTAGGGGGGGGAGGTTGTTTGTCACACAAATGAAACAGAAATTTCTGCATAACTCGAAAACTAATCAAGCAAATGGAACCAAATTTGGCAAAGAAGATTTTAGGGGGTAAGAAACGTTATTATGGTGAGCAGACACTCCTCCCCTTCTCGGAGAAGGGGCTGTCATGCCGAGCCAAATTTGGCATGTGGAGGTTTCTATTGTGATTCAACACTTCTCCCCTGTCTCTAAGAGGGAAGGAGGGCTACCATACAGATGAAGTATAAGTTTCTGCATAACTCAAGAACTAATTAAGCAAATGGAACCGATTTCGGTATATAGAGGTTGTAGGGGGCAATACACGTTTCTATGATGGTTGGACACTCCTCCATCCTCCCTAAGCGGGGTTGCATTACTCGAGAATCAATCACGAAAACGGAACCAAATTTGGGATGTGAGGGTTTTCGGGTACGAGAAATCTTTCTATGATGGTATGACACCCCTTCCTCCTCTGGAATAGAGGGGGGGGGTTTTCAAAAAATTAAAACACATATTTCAATCAAACATATTCCAACCAAACATGACAATTGAAAATTCGGAAAAACTCAGAAGGAAATGGGAAAATTTGCGAAAATTCAATTCCCAAATGTTCTACAATTTCATAGTGACAAGTTTCGAAAGTGGAAATTGACTTTAATGTGATAAAACTAACTCCTATAGCTTGTTCCATCTATACAAATAAAAATGGATCGCCGAATGTGTAGATAAGAGCAAAACTCGAAGAAGCAATTATCCGATTTAGGGCAGTCTTTATTCTATCATATTTTCTGCATCAAACATTGATTCCATGTAACGGAGAAACATTTTATTGGGTTGGGGAAAAATAAATGTCGTATATTGTCAATATATGGCAACACTTAAACATATCTTGTGTTGTACTTATCGCATCAGGTCATACTATACGGCTATTTAAAGACGACAATCTGTGCTACAAGTGTCTTTTTGACAGTGTTGTGATTGTCCGTTTCAGTCTCAAGATATAGCGCGTCAAAGATGGAGTCCACCAAGCAAGAAATTCGCCATATTTTAATAGAGGAAATATTCGAAATGTTGAAAAATTATAAAGTCAGTTTTTGGCAAGTTTTGTATATCTAAATAAATAAAAATGATTTGGTCTCCGTTCCTCATGATTTAACTCAAGAAGGGAGCAACGGATTTGAACAGTCACTATTAGGATTGATCTGTCTCAATCTGCGTAAGGTGTATGTATCAAAAAAGAAATTGTATACTGCGAATATAGATCGCGCACAAAGAAATAACTTTCGGGGAACGTGAGTGCTCGAAATTATATAAATCAGAAAAGCTATTGTGGGCGGGACGAAGTTTGCCGGGTCAGCTAGTGTAATATAAAATGCGTGTAAAGTGCAAATTAATGCAAAATGTGCTCTGGGGGGAAGACGGGCCATTTTCGACGGGGTAAAAGCGTCACACGTTGTGATATTGAATGATTTTCATAACATAACATGTTTTGTTATAAGTTATCACATCAATTCGATTTTTGCTGGAAGATATTAGAGGGTTTTTCATGATTATGTTCTTTTTTTTATGGATGCCTAAGATCACTAGGTTTGAAAGCCATGTTTTTGAATTCATCAACTAAGCTCTTATTATTTAAAAGTTTGATTCACCCTCATTTTCTATCCTGCGATTTCATACTCTCCCAAGCTTCTGCACATGCCCGTGGTCGTTTGAAAGTTGCACTGAACTGCTGTATTAGGTATGTTTATAATCTCAACCGGTATTCAAACGTGACTCATTTACAACATACTTTACCAGGCTGCTCGTTTGAATTTTTTTCCAAAATGAGGACTGTTCATTTATCGACTAATAAAAACACAACAGCCGATTTACTTATACAACAAACTTGTTCCCCTGAGATCGCAAAGAGGGAAAAAAATTCCTATTCAACGATGTAGAACGTCACATTACTCGGATTCGATTTTTGTAAGAGATATTAGTTATTGGAATGCTTTACCGCATGAGCTACAAACAATGACTTCAATCAAGAGTTTTAAAAGAGGCTGTTTAGAGCATTTTTGTAAATGAACAATGTTTTTTTGTCAATTAGAGATGTCTTTGAGGATGCCACACTTCATTAGTTACCATATTGTATCTTGCACATAAAAGACAAAAGTCTTAAGTTTGTGAAAATAAATGATAATAATAATAATAATAATAATAAATAAATAAAATACCATCTTTTGCTCGTCTCTTTACACTCAAATGTCCAGAAAGTACATAAGGAAGTCGTCAAATAATCGTCCTTATAGATTCCGATAATTTGTATATGTAATATTCGTAATTTTTTCACGAATATTTTCAAAACACTGCACGTGGAATATGGATGGCCTATTCAGAAGTTTGTGTGTAGTTTATGAACAGCCCTAAATATTTAGCACCTTAGATAACACGGTTCCTGTTAATTTTACTAGACTGAACTGTTTGAAAATAGTATCGCTCCGTCTACCCCGCGGGTGGTCCTTCTTACCCCGCCAGCAAAATAAAAAGTGTTTTTTATCATTTCAAAAATTAATGAAAAAACGCCAAAAAAGTTATGTAATCAACAGTTACGCATTTTTTGGTAGTAGATTATTATATACTCAATGATATGTAGTACAACAAATAGGGGAAATCCTGAAGGACGTTTAACTGAAAATTGGTTTTCTGAGGGGGCGGTCTCACCCCGTCTTCCCCTATACAGCACCGATAGGCTGACATAATGATCGGCTTTAGAACCAGTTTCGAGAGGTTCTCCAAGAGATGATTGACTGTGGAGGCAAAAATGCTTAAATAAGTACTCTATTTTTATTATCATTTTCGAGCGATAACTGTATAGCGATGAATTGAACGAAATTACCCTACTAGCACATTGCAGTGTGGTGGCTTCATTTTGATGTGAATCTATGGAAGGATTTCTCTGAGGTTTCTTCGAAAACTCCACCATCAGTTGTTCCATCTGGAAAACGAAAACAGTGAGGCGAAGAGAACGAAATTATTAGATGAATAACATTCATCACATTTCCGTCTGTGGCGTGTCAAATATCGCCAATATTGAAGCCTTGTTGTTACATACATAAGGTTGAACGGCTGTAGTGCTCGTTGGGGAGTGACTAAACATTCATTTGTTGGTTAATGTTTGGTCCATTAGCTTGTCAGTTACATCTGATACATTATTAGGGAGAGTAAATTTCGGTACATTCTAAAGTTATTCTCTGATGAGGGGGAAAATGTCAATCAGGCGGAAAAAATTGTGAATTGTGTTTATGGTCCCGACAATAAACACCCAATCACGCACAATTTTGATGCAGTCGATTCCGTTCGTCGTTTACAACAACGCAATTGTAGCAATCATGGTACAAACTATTATCAAAATGCAATGTTTTTGAAAAAGGCTTCATTTTCGATATTATGATTCGCGAGAAGAGAGGTTGTTTCAAAACTACGGAGCACATTAGATCAGAGCACAGTCTTCTTACAACCAACCGCGAAAATATTACGACATCCACACCATCCACACAATTTAAATCAATCTAATGATACTGCGGTTAAACCATTGCCACCCAATTCATTGAACGGCGCGTTTATCGTAATTTGAGACACCTCGTGCAGTTGTGGTGAGCGCGTGCATCCGACATTCAGTCCCACTTGAATGAATAAGTTTTGATAGCGGCAACAAAAAAAAGATGCGGAAAAAAAGTCGCCAAACTAGTTTTTTCCTCCACTTCTCGATATCGTAAATTTTCATTAATGTCATGCTTGCAGCTGCGATCATTTCGCGAGCAAGAACATTCGGTGGTTAAGTTAGAGAATAAGTGAAGAATATTCTGCGCATCCAGAATGTTAGCGTAAATGAATGTGGTATATTCGTAGTAGTGGGAGTTAATATTACTGTTTGACCATGTTACGGTTCAGTGGCGTTCACGGATAGTTGCCCGAGAACTGTTTCATGTAGTTTCGAATTGGTGTGTCGTTTTAGGCGCACGATAATTGTGCTGTAGACGTAAATATGATCACAGTTCAATCCCTCAAATTGCTCAGATCATTTATTAATTCAATAACGATAGATCTCTTTGTATATCATTGTTGAATTGATGTAGAGATTCATACAAAAACTTGAGGAGAAGCGATTCAACATTTGTTGCGATTCAAGCAAAGTATTTAGATTATTTGAGATAAAATCTGCAAGAGTTTGTTTCTAACGCATGTGACATTCCGATATAAAGTACCAGAACAGTTTAGATTTTATGAATTTTATACAGTGGTAGACATTCGTTTAGCCGCACCCTATTTTTCCTCAATATTTTTAAAAATAAGTCAATTCTTTGTACAGTATTGATCATAAAGACGATTATTGTTTATTTTCATCGGATTCATTCTAAAAAAAGTATAAATTCACTTTTTGTTTTCTAAGTAATTCAAATATGTGGAATCAGGGTGGACATTCGTTTAGCCGCATCCTAAAATTTCAATAAAGGAATATTTGTGCGGCAAATTTCGAGTCCAATCAGTAGCTAATATTTACTATGTCCACCTCCATTTCGGATCACTTTGAAAACTCGATTTGGCATCGAGTCATACAGTTTTTACAGTGTTGCCATATTGATTATAGCCCAACATTCCTGAATTACTGCCTTGAGACTGGAAATGTTGTCAAAGTGTCATCCGTTTGCATAGACCATCTCGGCCATGATTCTCCATAGGTTCTCTATGGGATTGCAATCGACTGCCAGCAGGTCATTCAAGAAGCGGAATGTCCTTCTTGGCAAACCATGCCTTCGATTGCTTGGAAACGTGGATCTATGCATAATCCTGCTGAAAAAACGACATGCTCGGTAACGTTATTCTCAATATGGCCAAACAAAACGTCCTCCAGTAATTGAAGATACTTTTCGGAGTTCATTCGGGTGAAAATAAAACAAATGAGAAGCTTGCTGTGATAGGAAACGGCTCCCCACACTGTCATACTTCCGCCCCCAAAGTTTCGCTTCGATCTCACGACATGCCGTTGACTTAAATTGTACCAATAGCAACTGTAATAGTCCGGACTATCCAAATTGAACTTTTTTCGCCGGAGAATACAACATTTCTAGTTTCCATTCCATGAATTGCCGGGCGAAAATGAGATGGTTCTGCTTATGGGTGGCGGTCAGTTTCGGCCTCCCTTGAGTTTTCTTCCACATGATCTTTAGTGACTCATTCAAGATGCGCGCAATATGCCTCTTCGTTACTGGAACAACCGATTCTGTCTTAATGTATGAGCAGGACATCGTTTCCTGGTTGCTTCGTGTCTTATTCGACCTTTAAGACGCAACGTAACTTCGGTGTTCCCATTTGTTAGTCGTTATATCCCATATTTCTGGCACTATTTAAAGAAATTCCGTACCACTTTCTCAGATAGACCAATTTTTGTTACGATCGAGCGATTACAAAACTATTGTTCACTGAATATCCCTATTATTTTCCGCCCCTCTTCCATCAATAGAATACCTTTCGCCATTCCTTTAAATTCTACGTAAATCAATAATCTGACCAACTTCTTACGTTGCACATCTAATATTTATCTTTCAAATTGATCATTCCCACGTATTTTTTCAAAAAACACAGATAAAGGCTTGGTGATTATGCGAAAACACGATTTTTATGCCCTGCGGCTATGTCTCGGGAAAAACGACGTTTGAATGTTTATATCCACCGTTGCCGCCTTGTGGGTGTGTGATTGTGACGCAAGTCCTTTCAACAAAAGTGATTTAAATATACTAACACTACAGCAAATAAGTATCTCGATAAAAAGAACATTCCTAGTTGTTTTGTAAGTGTTACAAGTTTTTTTTTCAAGTGCGGCTAAACGTATGTCTTTCACTGTATTATAAACTACTCTCACTCCAAACTCAGTATGAAATAAATTTAAAGAGAAGAAATTTTCTTTTAACGTAGCACTACGTTTAACAGGAAGTGTAGAGTGTGAAAGGGGAATCTTAAGACTAAATAAGTAAGCAATAAAGAAAAAATTCGAACGCTTTTAACTCGACCAATTCTTATTAATCTTATCTTCTTTGTTTTTAAGAGGCTTTAAACTTTGCAGTTCATTCGCCTCTATTCTTATTAATTAATTTACCATGATGCTACACCCCTTGAAGAGATTGGATCTGATTCACAACATTGTTCCGTCAATGAACTCGGTTCATAGCTGCAGTTCTCAAACTCCCGGCTGCCCCGATTCTTTTTAAGTCCTGCTTTAGCTGGTCCAATTTCCTCGCTAGCTGTGTTCCTTCTCTTCTTGTTCTTATCGGATTCGACGCGAACGCCATCTTTGCAGGACTGCTGTCCGGCAATCTTGCAACACGCCCTGTCCATCGCACTCGTCCAGCCTTGACGATTTTCTGGATGCTGGGTTCTCCGTAGAGTTGTACCAGTTCGAGGTTTATTCTTCTTCACCATACTCTGTTTTCCTGTACACCACCGTATATTGTTCTGAGCATTCGGCGTTCGAAAACACCAAATGCTTGTGAGCCTTCTTCGGGCATTATCCATGAACAACCGGTCGAATTATGGATTTGTACATGGTACACTTCGTACGGGGTCGAAGGGATTTACGGAGCCTATAATAGGCGCGACTTCCAATGACTATGCCTCTTCGAAGTTTCACGGCTGTTGTTGCTGTTGTTGCTGTTGTCAGTTGTTATCAACGTGCCAAGGTGGACAAATTCCTCTACCACCTCGAGTTCGCCGCCATCGATCTCAAGACTACTACCAAGAAGAATTCTGTTGCGATCAGTTCATCCTGCTAGCATGTATTTAGACTTTGACCCATTGATCCCAAGCCCAATCAGCCCGGAAAGGTCTGAATTGATGTTAGGGCCACGATAGGTTCTGACGTCGATGATATCCGAGAAGTGCCGACCGTTAATCGAAACGTGGGCAATTTGTGTTTCTGTTTGCTGAGGTGATCTCCAGGTGTAACGGTATTGGAGGCTGTGCTAGAAAAAGGTGCTACGTATGGCTATGTTCTTGGAGACAGCGAAGTCGATAAGTCTTAGGCCGTTTTCATTCCTGAACTCTTACTTTTGGCCGACCTACGCGTTCAAATCACCAATGACGATTTGGATGTATGCATTCACGCTTTAGCCGCGCGTAGAATTCTTCTTTATCGTCATCGGTGCTTGCTAGATGGGGGCTGTAGGCGTTGATAATGCTGATGTTGAAGAAGTGGCCTCGCATCCTTAGTCTGCACATTCTTTCATTGATCAGCCGCCAGCCAATCACCCGTTTCTGCATCTCCCCCATCACAATAAAAGCTGTACCAGGCTCGCGTGTGTTGCCGCAGCTCTGATAGATGGCATAATAACCTTGAAACTATCACGTCATCGAACCTTTCCAGCACACCTCCTGCAGCGCTACGATATTGAAACTGGGGTCTCTCAATATTTCTGAAAATTTTTCGGGTACTCGCAAGAATGTTGAAAGTCTTGCACCTCTATGTTCCGAGTTTCCAATCTCTAGTCCGTATTCTTTGCATGAATCTAGTCGGATTGTCCTGCATCGATTTTTGTTGTAAAATTTGTGTGTTTAGTTTTTACGGGAGGCTTGCAGGCCCTGCACCAAACCCCGTATCACCGGAGGACCATCGTGCACAGCCAATTCCTGACAGATCGCAAAGTTGTTTACATTAATCGATTGAAAACAATTCAAAAAAAGAAAGCGATATATACACTATGACCAGAAAGTACCGGGAATTTTTCATTTAAGCGTACCGTGCATGCGGGAACCTGTTTATCTTAAGACGCACATCTCAGGTCAGGTTTTATGCATCCGATCATTGGTGTCTGCCTGTACGTCGCCAACGACCGGAAATGTGGGCCGAAAATTCTTGGATTTTGCATGATGATAACGCCCCATCGCACCGAGCCCGAATTGTACTGAATTATTTTACCAAACATCAAGTAAATACCATCAATTCAGCACCGTATTCACCTGATATGGCCCCGTGCGACTTTTTTTTTGTTCCCCAAGTGGTAGTTGCCACTTCGTGGAAAGAGATTTCAGTCGATCGAAGAGATCGAAGAGAATGCGACGAGGGAACTAAAGGTTATCCCTTCGTCGGTCTACCAGGGATGCTTAAACGACTGGGTCAAGCATTGGTAAGAATTTCAACATTTCTCGTCGTCGGTTACTTCCTATGGGGGTACGTGAAGGACCGTTGCAATGTTAATAAACCACCAAATTTGAAGGAACTCAAAGAAGAAATAACCCGAATTTTCAACAGCATCGAAGTCGTAATGTTAGAGTTGTGCATGAAGAATTTTGTTCACCGTTTAAAAAGCGTTATCGGAAAAAGGAGTGGTCACATCGAAATTGTCCTAAAATAAGCTTTATTTCCGTTTTTTTAAATAAAAATCGGTTCACTTTTGTAGAAATTAATAAAATTTGTTGCGTGAGCGTTCAATCTGAAAGACCCTGTACTATCCGTTTCATCACCATTAAAAACCATTAAACCATTCTCCAGAAAGATTTTTCTCCAACCAATTTCAATATTATTTTTAATCTACCATATTCAAATTTATGAAATTTATTGATTACGTATGACAAAACTTGTCTTTATGTCTACTAGTCAATCTTTAAATCCTTAGAGTCGAGTAAACTTGAAGAAGTAAAAATCACAGTACAAAACACGGCTATACTAGAACGATCACGAAGAACTTTTCAGCTTGAAAATAGTCCAGTTTTTCATTGATAAAATTTTCCATTGCCTCCATTCACCATCAGTGCACTGATTCGTAAAAGTGATCCCATGACAACGATCATATTACAACAAAACGATGTTGGTTGGTTCTGTCGCTATAATCATGCTAAGGATAGCACCACACAACATAAACGGCAAAAAGCAAAACACAACAAACGCAGCTAAATCTCACGTGACTCCAGAGTTCATGGCTCGGACTTTCGTTCATGCGCACACAGTTGCACTTTTCCACCGTTTCTTTACTGATCACGTTTTCTGTTTACATTACATGCGCAGTATCAATGGAAGATTTACTTCACTCTTACCTTTTGCTACATCTTCGTTATTTCACTTCGTGCTGATGGATGTCGCTCTTTCGCCGTAAGTATTGCTGCCTTTTTTATGAACTAACAACAAGTTTGATTTCTTCTTCAACACTTTCACGTGCTTTGTTTTCCTCTGCCACCTCACGAAGCACGCGTTCACAAACACACACCGGGAAGAAGGGATATTTTTGCACTCGAATGGCCCCTTCCGAATAACAGTGTTAATCAAAGGCCAAAATCGAACCGCATCAAATGCCGGCGATGTTTAGCGATGAAACTATTTTTAATTACACAACCTATGCTTACACTTCACGAGATCGCGAGATCTCCTTGGGTCGATCAACGGTAATATTACCGCGCGCCTGTTGAAGCCTTTGCTTCACACTATTCGATCACACGGCAAATCAGAAGACTATCCGATTCGGGAAACCCCGGCTTGTTTTGAGCGAACTAGAAAATAAACTGAATCCTACTGAACTCTCAGCTGGAAAGCGCAACGTGGTTTATTCGCGAACCGCGGAATCAATCGATCACCACCCGTGGCGCAGTACTAAACGCAAGAAACGTGCGTTCAGCATCAATCACCCGAAGTAACAACAAAAAAAAGGAATTTTGTGATCGAAAAACATGAGAGTCTCCGCGGCGAGAGAAAAGTAAATACGCGAGGGAGAAAAATGCACAGGATGCACATGCACAATCAAACGAAAGTGCGTTTGCAACATCGGTGTATCCAAAAACTACTTGCGTATTGGTGAAACTATAAATGTCGCAACGATCTCATGTTTTCAATATGCGACGCGCATCGAGAAACCTCAACATGTTATGTTGCGTCGCAGAACTAAATTCGTTGCATTGTCTCTTTCATGCAACATATTTTTTTAGAGATTGGTACTCGATGACTTGGAGATGACGGAAAGCACGTGCGTGTTATAAAACGGATCACTTTTACGGACATAAATTGTAGATACTATTGGCCTGAGAACACTGTACTTGTTGCTATTCTCGGATCCATGGTGGAACTTCAGAGGGCAGTTGCAGTGATACGAACAACATCGGTAGTGTGACTATATAGGGACTCTGGAAAAGTATGGGCATCTGTACGAAACGATAAACTTTCATTTTCTCTTTGATATGCAAAGATGCCAGGTTTGAAGACATTACTTCATTTTGAAGACATTTGACATACTACGAAGACATTATGAAATATGTGAAGACATTTCAGCATGATAGAGTATGTGGATTTTTGGGTGATATTTTTTCCATAAAGTTCATATTATTGACCGATAATATTGTCAAAAGAAGTAAGGCTTTTGTCACAGTGTCATTTGTTCTTTTTTTTTAACAGGGTCACTTGTTTACTTTAGTAATTAATGGAGAATTTTGTCTCGGTGTCATTCACTCGCTTTTTTCCACGACCACTTTACAAATCGAAGGCTTCCTGGTCGTTTCAATAAATAGTTTTATGAAAATGGTTTAAGTTACAACCAAAATTTCAGAGCTAAATTAAACTAATTGAGTTAGGGGCTGTCCACATACCACGTGGACAGGAAAAGCATGATTTTAGAAACCCCCCTCTCCTTCCGTGGACAAGCGTGGACATTAATTATACCCCTCCTCCTGTTGTCCACGTGAACAATTCTCCAGTTTTTGGAAAAAAAATAAAGAAAATCCTACTTTTTTCGCTTAAACTTCATTTCAAGTATGTTTCTACAGGCAAACATTTTTTTGTGCGGGAGATAGGGACCGCACAAAAAAGTCGCATAAAAAAATAGTGCTAAACTTCACCAGCAGCTTTAAAAAATCGTGTTCGGTACACATTTTGAAAAAAAAACTTTTTTTGTGCGGTAGATAGGGACCGCATAAAAAAAGTTTCCCCCAAGAAAATAACTCCAATCCACGCCATTCACCGTTCAATTTCCTTTTGTTTCCCTGCTTCGCGATGGGACACTTAGGCTTTTCGGTGTTGTTGTAAGAAATCATGTCATGCAAAAACTTAGAAAAACCTAGAGCATTTGATGAGAGGAGGGGAATGATTTCAGAAGTGAATAATTGAGACGCAAATATCCTTTTTTCGCACTGAAATCCACGCCACGACTTCGCATAAATAGTCGAAAAAAATTAAATGTACGATAACTTCGTCAAATATGCTTCTTTTCAAACACCGCACAAAAAAAACCGCACAACATAAAACCGCACAAAAAAAAATCACACAGAAAAAAACCGCACAAAAACAGGTTTTACTGTATTTTTTATTCCATGTTTTTACTGATAAAACCGATAACCTATTAATAGTAACGATTTAGAATAAATTCTTTGATTTTTTCAACATTGTTCATTAGCTCTTTATTTTCATCCGAATTCTATTCACGTTATCTTCATATCCATATAAAAATATCACTTGTGAATCTACTCTCGAGTATTTTTCTAAATCTGACCGACTGTTACGTTAGATAGTGTTCAATTCCTGATGCTGTTCATTTAACTGATCCGCAGATTCATAATAACAGTTAGTTTACTATTCGTGTTGACTGCATTAAGCTTTGTGCTTCGTTTTTGGGAAGGGACAATGACAATGGATTGGTGGATTGAACACACTTTGAGAATAAAAATTATCAATAAAAATTTACTTTTGCGTATCAAATGTGTGTTCTATGTAATCGAGAATTATATTAATTTTCGAGTGGTGGACAATCTCGGAAGGGAAAATCATGTCTAATTAAGATTAATAATGATTACAGGTTCCTGGCGGCTATGAAGAACCTAGCCCAAAAAAAAACACCTGCAGTATCATCATGATCGATAATTTCGTTGACCCTTAATTTTTAAATATTGTCCGGAAAAATTCGTGCCGATTCTAAGGAAAAAAATCAAAAGCATAAATTATAGACATACATCTATTCGATTATAGATGTATCGTTTTGTTCCACAATATTACAGATTTCTTCACGCAACTTAAGAATTATCAGAACTTCTTTGTTTTCTCGTCAAAAAACTGGGTAAGGCGCTTTTCATGCTATACAGTGAGTTGAAGTTCTTACAGGAATCTTAACAGTTGATAATCTGAGATGCAACATTAGCTGAGTAAGGCGGGGTGAAGTCCTAGAAGCGTTCTGGATCCTTGATTGTACTACGTTCAGCTGCGAGCAGTACTTGTTGGAAGTCATCGAGACCAGTTGCTTGGTAGAAGCGTTTGATACTGGATTTTATTCTAGTCCCACCAGACCTAGACCATTATTCTTCTCTACTATAGTGACTTTCAACACATTTTGACTGCTTCGTGATCTCTGCGTGAGAGGTATGGATGTTATCACTACGCCAGATCGCCTCCACTGACCCAGCTCATGACTTCCTTCATGCGAAAACCTGCTTCAGGGTTCTATTCATTTGTCAAGATTTTTTCAACTCAACATTATTGTGAATGATTTGCCCTCCCCAATTCGCTACAAATTTATTTCCGTTACCTTTTTGAAATGAATCACACATTGAGATGCGTTCTTTCAAATGTTTTTCGGTAAAATAAACCCTTACTCCGGAAATCAGTCAGATTTGAAATTAGCATAATCTGATCGAGTCAAATCCTATCGTGTTATTCAAATGTTGCAACCTTATCAAATCAGATCGGATTCCGGAATATGGGTTAATATGTAGTCCATACATTGTAGCATTTTTCGTTCACATGCTTCACCAGGTTCTCATGAACGATGGTTTTAGAAATCTACTAATTAATGTGTTTTGTATCGAGGATTAACCTTAATAAGTGTCTCGGTTCGATTGTCATCAGTAGCAGCATGGACTTTTTTTACAAAAAATTTCAGATATCAATTAAGAAAAATATCATTACAAGGAAAAAAAAACTCCATAGATACGGTCCGTGCATCTATGGAAGAATTTGTTTTTCTTTTCAAAAAACAGGAAGTGGGTTATAACTATGGTATTTATTTATTTATTTATTTATTTATTTATTCATTTCGTCAAACAAATGTAGACTACACACTTATACACTAATGTTACAATGTTTTCTTAGGTTAAATATTATTTTTGCGGTACATGTTTCTTTTTAGCTGTTTTTTATTCATTGTTGTGTCAATTATTTCGCAGTGCTGATTGTATATACGCATCATGCGATTGATAGGGGCGTTATTTGCATAATTTGTTCTGGATGTTTTGGTTAGAAACAAATTTCGCGTTCTTAGTTGACGCCCAGGTACATAGAAATTTAGTTTTTCTAGTAATTCAGCTGACTGTACTCGTTGCGAAATTAGGTCATTAACAAAAGAAAGCATTGCAAATTCACGGCGTTCTTTTAGTGTTTGGATGTTTATGAGCATGCAACGTGCTTCATATGAAGGAAGTGGAAATGAGGTCCAGTTGAGTTTACGAAGTGCAAATAGAAGAAACTGTTTCTGGACTGACTCAATGCGTTCTTCATGTACGACCATATACGGGTTCCAAACGATGTTACAGTATTCCAGAATAGGCCTTACATATGTAATATATAAAAGCTTTATTGTGTATGGGTCCTGGAAGTTATGTGAGAAGCGTTTGACAAAACTTAACACACTATTCGCCTTATTTATTACAGAGTTGTAGTGTTCTATGAATGTGAGTTTACAGTCCAGGACGACGCCTAGATCTCTAACTATTTCACATTTTTCTACATTTTGATTTCCAAGACATATTACAATATTTGGTACATGTTTTTTTCTGCTAAATGTTATAGAGTTGCACTTTTTCACATTCAGTGTTAGTAGATTTTTATCACACCAAGTATGGAATACATGTATTTCGTTTCGAAATGCTTCGATGTCGTTTTCATCGCAAGGGTGACGTAGGACTATCGTTGATTTAGAGATCATTTATTTGAAGTTGAATCTAAATCCATTCTGAATGAATGAATAAATGAATATTTGGGGGACTTCGAAAACGAGAGCGTTACGTTGGAGGCACAAGGTTTTATGCATCCAATATAGGATACGAAACTCGTGCTCCCTTGGCCGAGTGGTTAGCGTCATAACTAACATGCCGGGTGTTCGGGTTCGAATCCCGTTCTGGTCGGGGGAATTTTTCGTCAAAGAAATTTCCTCCGACTTGCACTGTGATCACGCGTATTCTAGAACTTGCCACTCAGAATGCATTCAAGGCGTGTTATTTGGCATAGAAATCTCAACTAAGTACTAATAAAAATGACGCAAGTAATACTACGTTGAGACGGCGAAGTTCCCCTAGGAACGTTAGTGCCATTGAAGAAGAAGAAGATAGGATACGAAAAACCTTGTTCTGAAGAATAATCTTCAGAAGCTTTCCTGCTAACTGTACTTGATTGACAAATCACAAACCCAAATGTATTATATGGATATTTTTTGGATAGAAAACATTAAAATAAACTCTTTCGCTTAAGTGTAATTTTCAAATCCAAGGGGAACTGGCAGATTATTTTCAGTAACGATTAGATATTTCTACATTTTCCTCGATACTGGAAGCCCACCAGTGGTTAATGCTAATTCGATAACCACCTGTTAATAGCACTTGATTGAAACATATTTGGTCACAGTGTTACATGGATAGAAAACATTAAAATAAACTCTTTCACATGAATGTATTTATAAATTCCCAGAGGAACTGGCAGATTATTTTCCGGATCTTTCTCGATGCTGAATGGCATCCAAACGGAAAGAATTCCGTGCGTATATATGTGTGTGTGTGTGTAGCGGCTGCTTCGATGGTCACCTTCTCTTCTCCTGAAGGATCAGCTTCTCTGTGCTCCCTCACAGTTTCAAACAAACTGCTTGCGTTTCAGGGCAGATCTCGATCTTTCGCCATCCAGCACCCTCGGCAACGATGTTGTCTTGTCGATGTTCTCACGAAAAATGAATGCATCTAACCCCCAGAATATCGCTTAAGTATGCTTGTTGTGCGTGATTGAATCGAGAGAAGGCGTGGTTTATGATGGCAATTTGGAAGGCAAACTAGAGGGGAATGAACTCTCTGAGCTCGGAACTTTCGGCGACTGAGCAATAATCGATTGCGGGCGCATACAATATTGGATACGGAAATATCCTACTGATGGGGAAGAATAATCTTCAGAAGCTATCCTATTAATTGCGATTGATTGAAAAATCACAAAACCAAATGTATGTATTTGGTCACAGTGTTATGTGTGTGTAGCGATATCTTCCCGGGGAACCGTTTGTGGCATCACTCTCCTCCTGATGGATTCCCTTCTGGCCTATGGTGCACAAACAGGCTCTTGGTGACACCGTTCATCCGCGTTTTCATGATAAACGAAGAGCTTCACCACAACAGCGACAACATGCTCCAATCGCTGTTCAATTTGAACTGAGAGGATTTCCGAGCGGCGCTCGTTTATATACCGAAAGGTGATTTCAATAGCCTGTTTTGAAAGCAATTTTAAGACTATTGAAACAAGTTTTTGGACCAAAAAGTAACAAGTATAGAACGCGTAGACATTTAATCTTTCAAATGAAGTGTTTATCATACCATTTCGTTCAGTTGTTTAGGAGCTATTAACGCCCAAAATCTCGGTCTCCGGCGTAACGCTTTCGTTTTCGAAACTTTGATTTTACACCCCGGTATAGAAATGAAAGACGTAGTCCTACGTATATATATTTTATTAAGGCACATATGGCGTTAGCCTCACGGTGTCGGGAGTTCTATATTTTGACAATTTTTGTCTTACGACTATGTTAGTAAAATGTAACCGATTACTCGCGGTTGGCTCGAGGTTAGTATTACAACGATTCTCATAATTGGGATGTTGCAGTCTCCAGTATTCTGTATGTGTGGCCGACACGGGACACTTCCTATTGGGGTGCAACTGACCATTAATCAGCGACGCCCCCTAGTCTGTACCTCATATCAATCGTGGTGCATCCCTCTTGACTCGAGGAATCCAAGGTAGGAT
The DNA here is from genome assembly GCF_029784135.1 of Toxorhynchites rutilus septentrionalis. Classification (NCBI taxonomy): domain Eukaryota; kingdom Metazoa; phylum Arthropoda; class Insecta; order Diptera; family Culicidae; genus Toxorhynchites; species Toxorhynchites rutilus. The sequence goes on along the minus strand of NC_073745.1, from coordinate 187,787,419 downwards.
GGTCACTGGGCGGTACAATCTTCAAGATTTATCATGAGCGGTACAACCTTTGGCTCTTGTTGAATGATCAGTGGCATGCACAACCTTCGACCTGTGTATCTGTAAAGAATATGTGTATGTATTGCCGCGACTAAGTAAAAGTTTATCGATCGGATAGGAGATACAACGGATACAACGGATACAAGGGATACAACGGAGGAAACATCATTAAACGCCATTAATCAAACATCATTAAAGAATTTGTTGTTCGTTTCAATTTTCAGAAAACTTTGGGAGCTCTCGAAAAAATGAACTAAGCAGCGAAATCCTGACAGAATTCCTGACCCTCTATTACCGATTGGAACGAATTGATCTATCCCAGTTCATGTGTATTTCTTTCAGAATATATATTTCATGGAAGATATTCAGTCCTATAAAAAATATGGATTTTTGACCGAGCAACACTCTCAGGAAACTCAGTCTTTTTACTGAAGAATACAGAGTACTCAAGGTGACCGTAAAGTTTAAAAAATCTTGTAAATACAGATCTCATTCAATTTTGACTATAAACATGAATGTTATTCTTAAAAATTTATTTAACGTGTTCACATGGGCATTATCTAAATTATTTCCTTCAATATGGCTGTGAAGACATTTGAAAACATTTTTTTCATACCATGTGAAGACATCTGAAAAAAAACACCTAGCATCCCTGTCGATATGTGGTCGTTGTTATCCTGTTGTCAGATTTTTTCCTTTTTGGTAGTAATTTTTTAAATGAAGTCAAAAAAAATATGTTACAAAAGAACAGTACATTTTTATAAAGACGAATTCAGAATACGTTATGGGCTGAAAAAACAATTAATTCTGTATCTGGTTGGCAGTCTTTCAATTATTTTTCAACATAATCACCTTTTAGCTCTATACATTTCATCCAGCGATTCAAGGCCGTTGCGGTCGTATGTCTGCTGTCAGCCACCTCAGTCGATGATAAATCTCCATTCCGTACTCTGACCGAGAACCGAGATTAACCCTTTATCAGGCCGTGGAAACTAGGCAACGAATCGACTCCAACTTCAGTGAACATAATTCATACATGAGGAATATCCCATGTTTACCATTGATAGGGAAATAAGTATTGGAACAGCTGAAAAATTGGTGGCAATATACCACTGCCACTGCCCGTTAACCACAAAAACAATGTTTGTCGTTGCCTTTTAAATTCACTTTATTGCGCCTTTGGTTGTGCAAAAATCAAAATAATATTTCTAGTGTTGCGAAAGAAACTGTTTTGACATAGGACTATGTCTTTGATTCCTATATAAGGGGGTAACTTTATTAAAAAAGTAACGATTCATTAAGAGGTTTCAAACACATATTACTCAAAATCGTGATTGCGACATATGTTGTGTTATATACCATTAGACAGGAAAGTTATCCAGCATTTTTTTTGCTTGAAACACGACAGAAAATATAACAGAAATGTAAATAATCTGACGATTAAAATGAGTATGTTTTTTCGATCGCACTAACCACTCGTTTTCCTGCCCGACGCAACGAGCTATATTTTTGCCTACAATTCGGCGTTAGCTTACAATATGAGTCGATGCTTATACGCAGCGTTGCCAATGTTCCAGTTTAAACTGGATTCTTCCCTCCCTCACCCTTCCTATCCCAATACCAGTTTTGTTTTCTAACACTTATCGTTCAATCGATTCAAGGTGCATTTACAAATAAAACACAGGAGAAAAAAAACTCTCCTGCATATACTTCCTAATTCAATACGGTTTGCGCTCAGTGCGTGTATAGTCTTTGAATTTATATAAATATCAGATATTCTAGGTCCTCAAAAACATTCTGAAGTTCACACCAATTGATCTACTATTTCCACTACGACTGGTGTAATGTACATAGCGAGAAATCTTATCCAAAATTGTTCATACAAACCGCGTACTCATCTGACTTTAGACTTATATAAGCATCAGATGTTATAGGTCCTCAAAATCATTCTAAAGTTCAGAAGATCATAGAGTTAATTTGCTCCATTGACTTCATTTGATATGAATAAAAAACCAAAGTAATTTGACGCATAACTCGTAATGAAAAGAGATAAAGCGAAATTTTTGTTTTGTTTTAATATGTAGGTAATTCATTTTTAGTCCAGCAATAATTACGTTTTTAGTCTTTTAATCTGCTGCCCAACGAAAATTGTAATAATTTGATTTTTAACTGTACTGTTACGTTCAATGTGTTCCTTCGTGATTTGTAGTTTTTTTTCTGAATGTTTACATGTTATTTTCAGATTCTTTTATTTGTATGTGCCAGCGAGTGTTTGACAATTCTGTGTTGATGGTTTGTCAATCTATTGATCCGCCGTCAGTATTTTCAGTTTCAGTTAAGATTATTAGGCAATAGATGAAAAATGACATTCCGAAATCATCGTTTCGTTAAAAACATTTCTATACGCATTCAGTAGTCGGTGAGAGGAGAATAATTACACGCAATAGCAACACTGCATCATGAGGATTTCAGGAATAAATCGATGCAGAAAATGACTGCAACAGAAACAACCACTTAGAAAAAGTGTAGTAAGCTACAAGGAAGGAAGGAAGGTATTGAATTAGAGAGACTTTAAACTCTGAGAGTTCATTCGTCTCTAAGCTACAAATATTGTGGCGCGGTATTGTATTTCAAAACAAAAATTAACCGCACAAACGTAACGCCCCGGGCAATCGTATGCCGTCACGCTCGCTAAAGCTCGGTCGGACATTGCTAAAGGATCGTATCCTATGTTTAAAACTAACAGGGCAATCAGTGAAACCCAGGTTTGCGTTGGGGGTGGACTCTGATCGCGTCATCTTGGCGGCTTGGGCTGCCTCAATTCCTTCTTTTTCTTAAATGGCGTTAACGTTCCCTATGGAACTTTTGTCGTCTCAACGTATGCATTAACTAGCGTCATTTATTAATACTTAGTTGAGATTTCTTAAGCCAAATAACACGCCTTGAATGTATTCCGAGGGGCAAGCTCTAGAATACGCGTGACACAGTGCAAGTCGAAGGAAATTTCTTTGACGAAAAATCCCCCGGCCAGGACGAGAGTCGAACCCGGCATGATAATGTGAGACGCTATCCACTCGACCACGGGTGCACCCGATTCCTTATCCTCGTTAAATGGGGACTTCATCCCCATTACATTGAACTCTTAATAAATTTTGAAAAGCGAAAACGAGAGAATAAATTAATAATAGGAATGCGAGATGCGGGAAAAATATCATGTGTATAACAAAAATCATGTTTTCTCGCGCCACATTATTTCTAGCCTACTACACTTTTCCTAAGCTGTTGTTTCTGTTGAAGTTTTTACTGCAGCACGCATCATAAGAACTCTCAAAGCTGAACAAATGACTTCTAAGCTGAAGGTTTCATATGTTTCGTTTGACTGCTCAAACGGATGCGTGTCGTTGCGATCATTCATTTTTCATATGCCGACGCATCACCAATGTTCTGTACTAAAATCGAGTGTGACATTTTATGTTTGCAGCGCAACATCTCAACAGTTGCCAACGACAGCAAACAAGAATAAAGTGCGCTACACATACAACGTCCCGTCAACTATTCTCTTGGACTTATTTCGCCGACGTCGAAATTACCGTTGCGACCATACGATTTCCATGGGAGAATATTTGACATTTCATTCGTTTACGGTGACGAGACGTTGTATGTGAAGCGCACTTAAAGGAATATAAACTTCATGAATATGCAAAGTGTTGACAGTATCATTCATAAAAGTGGCAGATTTATTTCCGTCGCTTCTCAATCAATACTCTTCTCTATTATTTTTAGATGAAAAGCATGCTTTTTCAGGCCATAGTGTGCTAGTAAGGCGTCGTGCACAAATTACGTAACACGAGAAGGGGAAAGGGGGGTCGAGGTTACGTTACTTAATGTGACGTAGGGGCAAGAAGGGGGGGGGGGGAGGCGGTAATTGTCGAGGATATTACGCAACAAAAAGAATCTCGATGCAATATTCGTAGCATCCTGGAGCATTTGTACCAGGATACAGTGCTTTCAACCGAGTTCAATGTCCTCTTTCCCGGAAGTTAGCAGGCTCAATACTTCCTCATGATCATGAAGAATCTCACTTGGAAGAAAAACTCAAAACAAGAGACCCGGAACAGGAAACAAAACATTTCGAGTATGCGAATTAATCGTTAGCTGATGAATGGAATTACCTAGCGATCGATGGATATTCCATCAAGAGAGAATATATTGAGTCCGCAAAATCCCAAACCAATGAAGCGGAACTTGTACGATATTAAACCAGTGGTTTGCTCGTCACGTTATGACATCCCAGTATCTTTTGCAAGTAGTGAAATATAACGAACTGCTGCATTGAACCAAGGAATAGTTATATTTGTGTAAATCAACAACAATTTATACCAGCCCATGTTCCTCCCAACTCAACGCCAGATGGTTTGAGGACACCATTTCTAACAGATGTGAGCATTATTTTTTCCATCTCTGTTTGGTCGAAATTCTAGAAACTTGTCGAAAGATCTTCCGAAGGCACTACAGCTCGATTATATGCAGTCTCCGATTTTTTTTCCACTGTATATAATCCGTTTATTGAAAAAAAAATTTAATGTTTGATTCATCCGCTTAACCCTTTCACGTACAACATCGAGTCTCACTTGATTTAAAATAATTGTGCCAACACGTACAACATCGAGTCTATCTCGTGGTGCGCTTGCAACGCAGGCAGAGAAGTGAAATTATTCGAAGCGTAATCCATCGAAGCGTTTGCACTTGGTCCACTCTTTCGAAAATTGAATCGTACAGGAAGGGGTTAAAGTCAGAAAACACCTTCCTCACATGAAAACAATTTTTGTTTTGACGTAGGATTACGTCTTTCATTACTGTACCGGGGTGTAAGTTCAAAGTTCCGAAAACGAGAGAGTGACGTTGGACTGCAAGGTTTAGAACATTAATACCTCTTTTCCGGCTGAACGGAGTGGTATGATAAACAATTCATTCAAAAGACAAAATGTCCACGAGTTATATGATTGTTAATTATTAACCCGAAAACTTGTTTCAATAGCTTTAAAATTGCTTAAAAAACAGTTATTGAAACCGTATATAAAATCGCATACGCCCTGGAAATCCATTCAGTTGATGCGGCGATGTGGACAGTCGCATATCATTTCTCTTCTGCAGTTGAATCGAACGGATGGCTATAAATAAACTGACCAGACCTTCCGCGTTACGCGCACATTTCAACAAAATGTCCCGCGTAAGATTGCGTCCCGCGAAACATCCCGCATTTGGCAAAAGAAACGAAAATGTCCCGCGATATCAATATATTTCAATATTACGATTTGATCACGTTGATTGTCTTAAATGAATGAACCTCAAAAAAAACATTTATTTGGCAGACTGTGCGCTTCCAATGCATCCAAGAGTAATACGTTGAGCTGGTTCATCGCATCAACAGTGGACTTTTTGTTTAGAGAGTGTCAACTGGAAACGACAGCAACAAAATTGGAAAATGGTTTTATAAAAGTCTCCTATTGATCCGCAAGGACCAACGTGAGTCAGACGAAGAGTTCATCTTTGGTACTCTAGCTCGGTCAGGGCTTATCGTGTTAAATAAGCCGGAAGAACTAGTGTATACTGGACAGGAAGAGGCAGGATTGTTTGATGAAGTATCGTAAATGAACCACTGGACGGCCTTACGGAAGTTGGCCGAAACCTCAACCATGGCCGATGAAAAAATGAATGTCGGCGTGTTCTTTTACCTTTTCGTGGGTGGTCAGCTGTCTCTCCATTTTGGCCTTCACCCAAAAGTTTTCTATCGGGCGACGATATTTATCTCCAGCCGATCCATCCTCCAGTGATTGTTTGGCATAAAGGGCTGATCCCAGGTTCGGCATAAAGGCCACATCACCTTCGCATCTTCCGGCAACCACTTCGTACTGTATATCTCCCCGTTCACCATGTGACTCGAAAGAAGACCGACTTGGACATTCCCTTCTCATCTGTCAGAGAAGGACTTTCTTCGAGAACTTAATGTTAATTATATTTAGTCCGACTCCGTCGGACACCGTCCAGTAGATGGGCAACATCGAGCCCGAAACCGGTCGACGAAAAAGGTAATTTTAACCATTTTAATGTTTGTAAGGATTATAAGTGTTGTGTCCTAGTTCCGTGTCGCGTCTCGCGAGTGAATAGTGATAAATATCCTTACGTTAGCACAACCAAAAATAAGTTTTTCACTTCTTTCGCCGGAAAGGTCTGACCTTTCCACATAAAAATGTCCATTTTGGCCAGATTCTCCTTCACCGTTTGGCCAATCTGGCGAATACAAAGTGCCTCAGGATGTTCAACTCCTTCGCTGTATAGTGGAGCTGGCAGTATGAAAAAATCATCAAGTTGCTTGACAGTACAAGGCTGCGAATCAACAGCCTTGAATCATTTTTGTTATAGGCTTAATAGACGAAAGTTTTTAGGAAAATTTGTTTCATTAAATTATCTTTTGTAGTTTTTTTTAATAGTCATCCGAAATTATTTCATTTTTTAATGCATACGTTAGCACTAAAAACGATGAAAAATGGATTGGAATTTTCGAGCTTTCCATTCTGTAATTTGAAGAAAATTATAGAATTTGAATCATGCTTGCCAGGCTTGAATGGTCTGACTGAGCGAGTGATTTTCAGGCGTGAACAAAATCTAAACCATCGAAAAATCACAACTGAGTTTCGATACTTATAAAGAAATAATACAGATCAGGTTTAATTGCAAGGACACATATTAAGAGTTTCACGAATGAATGAGACTCGCTAAACTATGATTTATGTTCACATAACGTATATGCATAACGTTCTGTTTTTTTTTTGTCCCGCGTTAGACCTCTGACCATCTGGTCACTTTAGCTATAAAACATGACACTTCCTTCGCTTTTGTTCATTTCTACCTCTACTATCGTACCGTGAAGACTCGTTTGATTGGGACCAAGCAGACAGCTCGTCAATCTTTCGGTGGTAAGGCACCACGAAAGCAGCTCGGATAAGCACACCAGCCACAGGAAGAAACCATATCGATATCGACCGGGAACCGTCGCTTTGCGTGAAATTCGTCGCTATTAGAAGTCGAACGAATTGCTGATCCGCAAGCTACCTTCGCAGCGTTTGGTTCGTGGAATTGCTCAGGACTTCAAAACCGACTTGCGCTTCCAAAGTTCCGCGGTTATGGCACTGCAGCAGGGGTATTCGAAGATACCAATTTATGTGCTATCCACGCAAAGCGCGTCACATCATACCCAAGGACATCCAGCCGGCCCATTGCATCCGAAGAGAGGGAGCTATTACCTCAGCATATAATCAACGGCCCTTTTCAGGGACATCAAATTCGATGGATTTGAGTTCAGAAAAGTTTCTGCAGGCCGAGCTGAAAGGAGTATTTAGCGAAAATCGTGGTGTCGATGATAATCCGATACCGATGGGTGCCATTGACTATGGATTTGATAATGACGAATACGAAATATATGATAGTGGATATTTCACCATATCGAAGAAATCACTTTGATGAAAGCTGCGTTATAAAATTATTTATGTACGAATGCCGCAATCGATAGTCGATTCTAATTTGCGTTGGGTATTTCCTCGGAGGACTCGAGTCCTCCTTTGAGCATTAATTATCTCTTTCTGGCAAAATGAAGTGGTATGATAATCACATTATTCGAAAGATAAAATGCAGATGTTTTCCCCCTTTTAGCGTTAATAATTCTTTTCTGGCTAAACGAAGAGGAATGATAATCACTTTATTCGAAAGATAAAATGTCTAAGATTTATATGCTTGTTACTTATTTATTGCTAAGTAAAGGTTAGTCCTACGTCTACTTTGCGGTTATATCAAAGATATAACCCACTTCTAGTTTTTCTAGAATCTCCCAAGAGGTATTAGATGATCTTATTTGATGGAAGAAATCCTTCTACACATATGTTCGAATTTCAACAATGACAGAGTTATAGAACTTTTTTTTGTTTCGAGCTCTGTTGCCTTAAACTGGCTCCACTCTAAAAAGTACGCTACATAAGCCAATTCTGTTGCATTCAATTGATACATGAGAAAATTTAGTATAGGATATAGTAGCGAAATATCTAAATTAGTGTATTTAAATAACATTTAAGAGCTTTAATTTGATTGATAGAAAGAATAAAGTTTAATGTGAATTTTTGGGATAAAATAAATAATTACACATTAAAAATTACTAACTTTTAAATTTTTCACTTCCAAAAACATTCTACAATTTGTTCTTTGACGCCTAACTTCTATCTTTCTTAATTTCACTACAATATCGATATAAACAATTCCTGGTGAAAATTCAAGCAAAATCTTCGAACATCGCGATTTTTACCCCACTGTACTTATAATAGCCTCTCAAATTTCACCTTAACGTTGAAAGGTTACATTTCATAATTCATATTTGAACTATAAAAATATTATTTTTTTCAAACTGAATATAATCGAGTCCAAAACTATATATAATCGAATCACATATAATCGAGTCTGTATAGTATCGAGTTTGTATATAATCGAGCCCGACTTGTATTTGCATATAACGAACATCCGTATAAACATTTGATTCCGATCTGGGCAGATGCCTGATTTTTTACGTTGATATTTTCATTACTTAAAAAAGGCTAAAGTATTATGAAAATTTTTCAAACAACTTTGACTTTGTATACAGATTATGTTAGCGTTACGTAGCTTAATAGAGAGGGGGGTTTGTCTTACGTTACTTATTGTTACATAGGGGGCGAAGGGGGTCCAAAACCGGATTTTGAGCGTTATGTAATTTGTGTACCACGAAAAAGAAAAAAAGGTGCTAAAGATTTATTATAAACATGAATATTTGAAGTCATTTTTATCAAGAAAAGATGCAGATTATTTTCCCTCGTTCCTCAATTAGTCCTCTTTCTTATCATTTGTAGTATAAAGGCATGCTCTGAGGTCATAGTGTGTTAGTGAGCGATATGATTTCCATTGGCTTCATTGTGTTTTGTTCATAAAAGGTATGAACGAACTTCTTTCGAATCCTCTTGAAGTCTTTTAATATTGACTGAACCATATTAAATTAATTTTGGAAAAATTTAAAAAAAATCCAAATGTCCAAAAAATTACGAAGTGTTAGAGTATTTTTTTATTTAATAATAAATGATTGATTCTTTTCTTTATAGAGGCTTCCAACTAAAAAGTTAATTCACCATTCGCCAACCAGTGGAGAGTACTGAGGTTGATTTCATGGCAGATTTTCAATAAGCAGAAAGAAAAATCCATTTTTGTAGAATTTTATTGCAAAGATTCAAGTTTGATTGCGAATACAATGTGCAAAATGTCAATGTCAACTTTGACCCGGATGATGAGATTATCCAAACATCTCAATGTGTCACTATATGAACACAAGAATTGAAGCTTGTATTCCTCCGAGTGCTCAGAACAATATACGGTGGTGTACAGGAAAATGGAGTATGGAGAAGGAAAATGAACCACGAACTGGCGCAGCTCTACGGCGAACCCAGCATCCAGAAAGTCGCCAAGGCTGGACGAGTGCTATGGGTAGGGCGTGTTGCAAGATTTGCGGACAGCAGCCCCGCAAAGATGGTGTTCGCATCGAATCCGGTAAGAACAAGAAGAAGAGGAGAGAGATCATTTTTGGAGCTTAGTTTGATTCAGTTAGAATTCAGAATCAATGTTCATTTTATAGCAGGTGTCGTAGTAGGTGTATCTGAAATCTTTTGACAGCAAATTGTTTGGAAAATCTGTATTTTTCAACAGTAGAAATACCACGTTGATCCGTTTTGTTTTGAAAAAAGTGTGTATCATGGTAACCGAGAGAAGGAAGCTGAGGTAGAAGGTATTGAAAACAATGAAGGAAAACCCGTGACTCTCGGACTACGACATATCGTAATTTCCGTGCCTGCAAGTAACTAAACAGAACGCTGAAGATCTGGTAACCAAAAGATGCACTCGAATGTTGTACAATAAGGTTTTGACGAAGTACGAAGGTTACATGCTGATGGATGACGACACGTACGTGGTCAGAGGCCTGAAATTCTATAAGACCACTGCCAGAGAAGATGTCCCCGGAAAATTTAAGTTCGTTTTCGCTAATAAATTTGCCAGGAAGCTCTTGATTTGGCAAGGGATTTTCAGCTGTGGACAGAAAACCAAAAAACAGGACAGGAGACAGGAAAATCTTGAGACTGTATAGGGAAGAGTGCCTGCAGAAACATCTCCTTCCGTTTGTAAAGGCTCACAAAGATTCGGTGAAGTCAGTGGTACCGAGATAATGGGCCTGATTACGAACGTCACTTCACGGTGAGAACGGAATTAAATGCATACAAATTGCGTACAAATCATTTCGTTTTCACCGTGAAGTGACGTTCCTGATCAGGCCAAATGAGATCGATTACATTTGATGGAGGGTATCCGACGAAAAGTACGAAAATTAATCAAAACTATAATGTTTGCAATATTTGTATCTGATCTGCATTTTCTGCATTTTAATATACAAACATATGGAAGTAACCAAATAATTTCTATTACAAAAGTGAACTAAATTTTTCGTTTTTTTGAAAAAATAACTCCTGTAGAAATATAAGCCATGTGATACATCCTCAAGCGATTCCATGAATGAAAAAATATCAGTCGGATGGATCGTCGAGGTGGAAGTTACGATAGGCAGCTGTATTGGAAGGTATCGAGAACAATTATAGCAGACTCAGAACCAGGGCCCAAACTTTTCGAAGATATAAAATGAAAATCGACTCTCCTCTCAGTAGCTTCGCTTCGCTACATCGGCATTCACCGTCAGCATGTCTTGAATTGACTAGAAATGAATTGAAGAGTGTTAAGAGCGAGGATGATGATGAACTATTTTAGCAAATGTTTATTCTAATTGACGTGACTGAAATTCTAAACACATTTTATTTCATTTTGTTTCCGAGTTGAACAAACATATATAACAAAATCTGCGACGAACCAGCCCAGGAGGCTGAAAGTCTCAAAAATAAAGAATTAAAAATAATATCAACAAAATTCATCAATTTGTCATTTCTGAACACAACACTGTATGCTTTTATATGTGTGAGTAATGTTCGTATACGATACAAAAAAACAGGAAGTGGGTTATATCTGTGGTATAACCGCAAGGTAGACGTAGGACTATCGTTGATTTAGTGTTGCGTTACGTTGGAGGCACAAGATTTTATGCATCCAACATTGGATACGAAAATATTCTACTGATGGGGAAGAATAATCTTCAGAAGCTTTCCTGTTAATTGCACTTGATTGAAAAATCACAAAATTTGATCGCAGTATTATATGAATAGAAAACATTAAAATGAACTCTTTCGCCTTTCGCTTGGAATTTTCAATTCCAAGGGGAACTGACAGATTATTTTCAGCAACGATAACATCTTGTTAGATTCTTCTCGATGCTCGGTAACCACCAAACGAAAAGAGTAGCGCGCGTGTATGTGTGTGTGTGGCGGCTACTCCGATGCCTCAAGTGGAACCAATTTACGATGCTGATACTCTCTTGGTCGCCTTCTTTTCTCCTCCTGACGGATCTGCTTTTCTGCGCTCCCTCACAGTTCGAAACAAACTGAATGCGTTTCAGGTCAGGTCAGGTAATGAATTACTCGATCCCTCGTCGTCCAGCTCGTCCAGCCACGATGTTGTCCAGTCGGTGTCCACACAAAGAATGAGCCAATGCGTTTCACCACTAGAATATCGCTTAAGTATGCTTTTTGTCTGTGATTGAATCGAGAGAAGGCGTGGTTTACGATGGCAATTTGGAAAGCAAACTAGAATGAACTCTCTGAGTTTGAAACTTTCAGCGACTGAGCAATAATCGATTGAAAATTATGTGATTTCCGCGATGCGAAACATTTTCCGTTGCTCGCGCATTCAATATTGGATACGAACATATCCAACTGATGGGGAAGAATAATCTTCAGAAACTTTCCTGCTAATTTCACTTGATTAAAAAAAATCATAAAACCAAAGGTATTTGGTCGAAGTATTATATGGATAGAAAACATTAAAATAAACTCTTCGCTTGAATGTTTTTTTCAATTCCAAGGGGAACTGGCAGATTATTTTTCAGCAACGATGACATCTTTCCGGAATCTTCTCGATGCTGGCTAACAACCGAAAGAAAAAAGGTTCCGCGCGTGTATGTGTGTGTGTGGCGGCTGCTCCGATGCCTTAAGCGGAACCGTTTTTCGATGCTGATACTCTCTTGGTCGCTTTTTCAGAGGCATCACTCTCCTCCTGATGGATTCCCCTTTGACCTAAGGTGCACAAACAGGCTCTTGGTGATACCGTTCATCAGCGCTTTCGTGATGAACAAAGTTAGCTTCACCACAACAGCGACAACATGATTCAATCGCTGTTCAGTTATAACTGAGTGGATTTTCGAGCGGCGCTCGCGTATATACCGTTTGGGGAATTCAAAAACCTGTTTTGAAAACAATTTTAAGCCTATTGAAGCAAGTTTTTTGATCAAAAAGTAACAAGTATATAACGTGTTTTATAAAGATATTAAAAAAAATCTCACACTTTTTTTTTTTTTTTTTATTTCGTTTATTTTTACAGGCTCAGTTACTTAAGTTTAAAGGAGCCGAATTCTTAAATATAATTTTAAAACTATATATATATAATCAATTTTCTTACATCTATGGTTAGTAAGGTGGAAAACCGATTACTCGCGGTGTACTCGAGTTTAGGAGGGTGACATATTTTTAGGAGAAGGATGGGATATAAGGAAATTGTAACAATGTTGATGAACACTCATTTCATAAATCTATTCGTATATCTATAGTGTATTTACATTTCAACTTATTCTACTATTTATAGCAAGGGGACGAATTACCCGCAAAAATCTCACACTGACTGTCAACAAAATAAGCTCTGCGCGCTTCATACTGAAATTTACGACTCTGTTCTTTATATCAATTCGTACTGGTATTTTTTCTGAACATTTCCACTGATTTATTGCGTTGCTTTGACGTTTCATGTAACAGATTAGTTCATTTTTATTGAGCGTAAATGTACGGTGCGAAATGAGCATACCTGCTTGAGGCAGTATGACCAGACATTTTTTCAACATAACCTGTAAATACAGTTATCAAAACTTGTAAACATAGCTGGAAATAGCTAGATGTGGTGCGGAATTATACCAGAACATTCAAAGTCGATGAGACATCAGCGATTCAAGTGACTATCTTTTATCAATAGAAGAAGGAAGTAAACTAATAATTATTATTTTCATTCAACAGGTGCAGACTAAAAGTTCGAAAATCCTGTCAATGCGGGGAAAACGGCAGATGAGCGCTATAACTTCAGCTGAACGCTGGGTGTCGAGCACGGAATAACGATTATAGAATCTTCCACAGAACACCCTATGTTGTCACTGTGGAACACAATTTAGCTCCTCTACGGGTGGCGATGGATGGAATTAATGCTATCGATGCTACTAGCTGCACAGATATCCTCTGTTCCTGCTTTGAGTAACGTAAAATTGCAGTCCAATCACTTTGATCACATTGTTATTTTTTGTCCATGCAAACTGAATGAAATCCAATGAAATATACGTGATGGTTGCAAAATAGATTAAACTTCTATGAACTTGTTACGTTATTTGCTAGCGAAAACATGCTTAAAAGAATCAACGAATCAACTAAAATGGTCATATTGTCCCGTATGGTGACCCATTTTGCCCGGTAGTGCTGACGATCGACGGAAATGGAACACATTTTTAAAAGTGTAAATTTTCCACATAAATCTTTTCTAAAGCATATTCATACAATGTACATTGATCAATAAGATTTCAAATCGTGAGGTTTTAACATGTAGACATCATATTTATCAGCGTCAAATCGCCTTCAATGAATTTTACTCTTTAGTCCGCAAAAATACCATCGCTAACTGGCAACGCAAGTGGAATGAATATGAATTGGGCCGGTGGTTTCACTCGATTATCCCTAAGGTTAGCCTCAAACCGTGGTTCAAAAGTCTAGACTTGAGTCGGGACTTTATTCGCACCTTCTCCCGACTCATGTCCAATCACTGTTCGTTAGATGCACTACTCTTTCGTTTCAATCTTGCCAGCAGCAATCTCTGCGTTTGTGGCCAAGGTTATCACGACATCGAGCACATTGTTTGGTCGTGCGAGGTGTATCTGGTCGCCAGATCGAATTTAGAAAACTCCCTTCGGGCCCGAGGAAGACAGCCCAATGTGCCGGTGAGAGATGTGTTGGCTCGGTTAGACCTTGATTACATGTCCCATATATATGTTTTCCTTAAAGCTATAGATCTTCGTGTGTGATTGTCCCTACATCCTTATACCCTCCTTTCCTTCCTTTGCGGGTAATTCGTCCCCTAAATAGTAGAATAAGTTGAAATGTAAATACACTATAGATATACGAATAGATTTATGAAATGAGTGTTCATCAACATTGTTACAATTTCCTTATATCCCATCCTTCTCCTAAAAATATGTCACCCTCCTAAACTCGAGTACACCGCGAGTAATCGGTTTTCCACCTTACTAACCATAGATGTAAGAAAATTGTTTATATATATATATAGTTTTAAAATTATATTTAAGAATTCGGCTCCTTTAAACTTAAGTAACTGAGCCTGTAAAAATAAACGAAATAAAAAAAAACATGTAGACATATTTATAAATGTTCCTATATGATTTAGGAAGTTTGGTTCTTAGGGGGACCATATTGCCCCTATCTACCCTACGTGATACATGAAAGAGAGAAACGAATTAATTTTGATTGTAGTCACTTCAATCAGACAATAGGGGGTCTTTTACGAACCAAATTTCTGTCATTTTGTAAACAAAGTTTCAGTTTGGCTAATAAATATAATAAATATTACGACATTTAGTTAGAAGGAAATGTGAAGGAATCATATACATGTTTATGTATGTGTTTTTGACGTAGACCTACGTCTTTCATTAAGGGTGCCAAATCAGAAAACAGGTCACGTTTTTATGAAATAAAGTTAACGTTAATAACTATTTTTGCTGTGAACGGATTTTAGCGATTTACATACTAAATGAATCGGAAATTCCCTAAGATTTGTTTAATATGCTATACATTAGAATCCCCTGATTTGTAAATAGTTAAAATTTATGAAAACTTTAAGCGTTTCCATTTTCCCATACATTTGTTCTATCCATTTGTGTGCTTTCCCGAACAGAGCTGTCAATAACGAGCAACTTATCGACGACCAACGAAGGGGAAATCGTAGGATTTGAAGTCGCCGTGAACAAAGGAAAAGTAGAAGAATGAAGGGGAATATTTGCCTTGAGTATAAACAGTGGATCTCCCTGAGGCAAACTTTCATTCGGCATCGGACTGTTGAGCAATCCAGTTCACTTTGCTTTCGCTGCGCTTCGATCTAAGATTGGACCCCACCAGTGGTAATCCAACTTGGATATCGTCGTTTGCTTTTTCTGTTCGTTATTCGTTATTCGTATCGTGTGTTTTTCTTCCCGCGTCATAAATTGGACGTTCCGCGTAGTGTGTGATGAGCAAGAAGAAGAGGGAGGCAGGCTCGAGCCCTGCAAAAAACGAACGCATTGCCAAGGGAAATGAAATTTCGTGACAAGCGTCATCTAATGATGCACGCGATGTTGGTGTAGTAAAAAGCGCTCGCACTGAACCGAGCCTTCGCGAGTGTGACACCGCATCGAACAACAGCAAAATAGGCGATTTCGGCGCGTCGATCGAAAATGTAAACGGCTTCTTTGGTGCCTTTGAGTATGCATCAATGCATTAAACTGACGTTATGGCGAAGCAGGCGTTAATGTTATGCCCCAAAAAAATATTTGGGGAATACCAAGCATCTTGAATGTTTTACTGGAATGTTATAAGTTATTTAGGGTCGCGTGCCAGTCGCAAAACTGCCTTCGACTAGGATTGCATTTGCGCTAATATTGATCATAATGAAGCATTGCTACTGTTTTCGAGGTTGTTGATATTAACAAAAAGAGTGTTTCAAAAATTTAACAGCATTATAGAATAATATCCGAAGGTATAAACAAGCGACTTATATAAAATAATAGCGTAGTTCTACGTCAACAATGCGGTCGTATCTTGGACACAACCTCCTATAATTTTTTTCACAATGGAATGAAGTGAACGACAAAACACTCATTTGTCAATTTAGCTTCGTTAGGTCACTAATGCGATTTCATATCTCGGAATATAATTTCCATTGCTAAGAAGAAATGGAAAGTCTCATCATTCACTATGCAGATGGGAGAGTTGTTAGCTTTAGCTCGTAAATATGAAAAAAATAAATGGTTGATACAACCCAGATTATTTTTCCATATTCTCGTTAAAATTAGATGTTAAACATGAAGAGATAGAAGTACTGAATTCATTTTATATTTTTTTTTTATTATTATTATACAACACACTTATAATAATTTGAGCCATCCTAGCAGATTTTGCATTCACGTTCCACTCACTCATACACATATACACAAAAGCATATCCACTGTATACACACGAGTATAAAATAAAGTTAGTCTGTTACAAACCACCAACCCCTTCGGATGTTCTTTTGATCGTTTTCCCCCATCCGAAGAAACCCTTGGACGGCGAGGAGGCATTCTGCAGAATCGATCCGAGTAGCGAATGCAAACTTTGTCAGCCAAAGCTGGATTGTGGCAATTTCATCCGCTAATCCTATAACACAGTTTAATCCTTTTGCAAAAACATTCCCATTGCGGTCGTGTCTTGGACACCACCTTTTTATGTTCGTGTGTTCGGAATTTGTGTCAAAAATCAAATGACGTTATTTTGTAAACGGAATTGGCGATTTTTGAAGCATTTCTGATAAGTGGAATTGGAATTGCAAATTCACTATGTAAAATGAAAGCATTTAACTGAGATAGAAACCTTCCATGCTTGAATAATTTAATTTCTTGTCACTATTATGAACATGCTGATAGTGAATGAACTGGTATATTAATATCAATGAATGACAAAACTAGGGATATTTTCTTCTGCTCACATTCCGTGAACACAGAACAGAACGAAAAAGAGAATGAACAAAACTGGATGAATCAATTGTGAGGGGCTTGCTGTGATTGTGAGGTTCGGCGTTGGTTCATTTTCGGTATCCCGAATGCAATGGGATAATGATCGAATGTGATCAGAAATTCAGCTGAAAAGATTGATATGATACAGATATTTCCAAGCACTGATCATATTATTGATATGGATATTTAAAAGACTTATTTTATCCTTTTAAAACATATTTTTGAGATTACCTAATTTAAAATATGCAAAATCATTAAATTCTCACCAACCAAATGTTAAAATTCATAAAAACAGAAATTTAAAAATTCGAAATTTTATAATATTTTGCAACTCTGGCATCTTCATGTTTTTGGACGACGAAGAAGAGAAAGAAGCCAGTTGTCTGATCTTATCTTAGACTCCAATGTGCAATGCAGTCCATTTGACGGGGAAGAATGAAATGAGATAATCGAGTCGTAGAGTGAGCTGGCAACTAAACGCCCGAATGATTATTTTGAGTTTTAATCTAGTCATGTTGACGGAGAAACTGCGTATCATAACTATAGAACCACTCATTTTTTCTGAGTTTCCAAAATATGTCAGAAGTCGGTTGAATTGAAGTATATAATGTAGAGTACAATAACTATCTTCATTTATAAGACTGGCCATTTCAACTTTATTGTTGTGTTCAAGCGCGAAACATTTAAAAAACTGAAATTCCAGTGTTTCATAACCATAGAACCAGATGGAAAAACTCTCACTCCTTTACAAAATTAACACCAATTTAACATGAATTACGATAACTTTCTAATTCGTAGGTCATCTTTAGTTCTCAATCAGTTCAAATAACCCATTCGGGTGGTTATGACTAAGTTGCGCCATGTTGTAGTGGGTATCTCGTTGTAGGCAGAGGATACTGCTCGTTTAAGCTCTTCAAATCACTCATACTGCTGGTAAGCTGCATCTACTATTCGTCCGATCACTCCTCATAAGTTCCTGACAGGATTTTGATTTGGTAAACAAGCTGACCAGTCCAGAATCCGAAGCCCCTATTAATAAAACCATGCCATGACCTTCCATATTTTATGAATTGATGTCAAATTAACCAATTACCACATAGTTTTTCATGCAAAAACAGCCGTAAATGATTCTGAAGTACTTTGTTGCACTTCTGACTGTTCATTCGCATCGATGGTAACCGGGCCTTTTTGAGAAAATTCTCCCCAAATTATCAAACTGCCGCCTGCAACCGACTTCTGACATATCTCTGGAAAAACAGAAAAAATTAATGGTTCTATAGTTGTGAAACGCAGTGTACAATTCAAACAGATGTCCCCCTCCGAAGGATTCATCTGCGAGAAGGTTAATGTTCTTTTCGTGCCAATCACGATGCGATGAACGAAACTCTTTCTTCTTTGTCGCCGGAGCAGTTGTTCACAGACGAAGAATCGAAGTTCAACGACCTTCGGCTTCAAATCGTGAGAAACATAAGTTCTTTGCTTTTGAATCACTCCCAACGCATGCAATCGCCTGGCGGATAACTCCTTATAACATTTTGGAATTGCCGATGCGCTTCAGTCATCGTTTTGAACACTTCCCTTCCAACACAACACTGCACACGACCGATGTCATATTATTTTTCGCAGGATGATCGTTTAAAGAAAGTTTGACCAAGAATATTTGTTTCTTCACACAGGTACAAAATTTTAAATAGTTCCACAGTCACTTACCGTCAATTAGCATCTACCAACGATCCGAAGCTTTTTAAATAGGCGCTAATCACTTCCTTCGCACCTAGCTGGTAAAAAGCATCCGTTATCGGACGCCTAGTAATTGGGACTAATGTCATCTGTAAACAGCTTCAGTGCTTCGTTGCATTGTTAATAGTTTAGCTTCTTTATTGTTACAATCATAACTTGTCAGAGAGTTAGCTTTTCGTGTTTGCTTTCATGGTAGCTTGAATCCTTCCGCCGGAAAAGAACCGTTTAAATAATATATGTATATGGTACAAAATTGCCACTCCACTTGTGTTACTACTAATGTGTGTTTGCCTTTAAGTTAGTCTTATCATTGTTTTTTTAATTAATAATATTATAATAACAAAATCAACATTCGAATATGTTCAGTAGCGTAAATTGTTGTCAAACGTTGTTTCAATTTGATGGTGGTTCAATTATTTCTAACGCTCGCACCACAGACCTTAGCAGCAGTGTCGAGATTACATAATGCCAGACAAGTATCCGAAATCTACTGAGTGTTGGCTGTTGCAGATAATTACAACCACCATTCCTTTGAGTATATGTCCCAGGGTTCGAAAGGATATGAATACTACGGTAGCATAATGGGGAATTGTCTATCGAATTTGTCGAAAGCTTCAATGGAACCTATTGAAGTCGAATTAGAGCTGATCTGCTCTTGGAAACCTGTGCAAGATAAACGAAAAATTCATTTTGTGCATCCATGATAGAGATGTGCAATCCGCTCATGAGCTGTTCCGAAGAATCGACTCTTTGAAGTGAGTTGACACGGAACAGCTCACAAAAAACAAACAGCTCTTCAGCTCACTTTGATAATGATGCAGGAGAGAAGACAGCTGTAGAATTTCAGAGAGTGTGTGAGCTATAAAGGCGGAATTCCATCTATCCAACATACTACATGCTACAAGTCAATGGTTCTCGCTTATTGGAGAGTCTCTTTTCACGACATTATTGGTCTTGTCGAGCAATGGCCTTATCCTTATCCAATGGCTTGCGGATCGGTACGGCGTGTGTAGCACGGCAATAATGGAGCAACTACGTCATTTGTTGACGATTATAACTCACGACAACAATGGAACAACAGAATGTTTGATCATAAAAACAAAAACATCAGAACAGATATGTTGGAGCAGTGAGCGTTCGCATACTGCTGTGTAGCGGCTGAGGTAGAAAAAAAAATAAAAAATGCGCAAGTATCATATCCATTGTTGTTTACCATTGACTTGTAGCATGTAGCATGTTGAATAGATGGAATGCCGCCTTAAGATTCAAATGAACTGACCGTCTCTCGCTGTTCGTGTTATGACATCAGTTCAGTTTCATTTGTTCCTTGTCTTTTCAACTGTTATATTCGCGTTGACGGCATTTGCGCAAGGGAATTTGATTATTTAGGGGCATTTGTGTATGGAGAGCAGAATTCATAAAATTTATAGAATACACCGATTTTTTTCAACAACGTTGAAGGACAACATTTTGCATGCAAACCGTTTTTTGAACACAACTTAGCTTTTAGATACAGATAGTCACAGATAGTTCACCTTACAACACATCCACTAAATTACATATGTAATCACAACTCTCGGTGCGGTTGCTTTGAATCTTTGTTCTTGGTCCGAGAATCGATTATCGGTTGTATTCTTAATGATTATACGATCTATTAATGACTTGGAGTTAAATGAAGCGAAAATTGAGTACGTTACTGCTATACAAAATAAATATCTAGCTGAGTTACAAAACGTATTATAACAGTTCATATCATAATTACTTCTTTTCTGACCGTTCTTTTTCCAATCTTTACAATACACATACTCGTTTTGTCCACGCTCTG
Source organism: Toxorhynchites rutilus septentrionalis (assembly GCF_029784135.1). Taxonomy (NCBI): domain Eukaryota; kingdom Metazoa; phylum Arthropoda; class Insecta; order Diptera; family Culicidae; genus Toxorhynchites; species Toxorhynchites rutilus. The sequence continues at coordinate 187,766,744 of NC_073745.1, read as the reverse complement.
AGTATGATGGTTTACTTCTTTTGGTGATTGTGTTTCTCTTACAACTTAAATGTTAAATACATATCAATATATTCAATATCTGAATTAGAATTATCATACACACATGCAAATCGATCAACGATTAACGATGCACAGTTCTGTATCCTGTTTTTATCATGCACATTTCGCATCTTACTTTGCACGCACTGAAAATAAGCTTACTGCAAAGAAGCAACCCAAGAAGCTTGCTTTATTTCAGCATTCGATTGGAGTAACAGCTTAAATCGGCGGCAGAGCCCACAGCGTAGCCGTTTTGTCGGCGGATGTCGAGAGGAATGAAAAGTCCACCGGATGCCAGCGGCCCGATATTACCTTGTCGGAATGCTGGGCAACGACAACCGACGGCAACGGCATCGTGAGATCACCTTGCAAATCGGTCAATACCAGCTTGTTGTCATATCCAGCGGTTAAGAGGTAATATGCCGATGGTGAAAAACGAATCGATCTACAAAATTGTTGCGAAAGAGAGTAAGGAATAATGATGGCTATTACGTATATTTTTAACTCAATATATTACCTAACATCTGATGAGTGTGGCTTGAAGCACTGAATTGGTCGGTTTCCACGGATGTCGTACAGCACACACGAACTATCCTCGTGTCCAGAAACCAATAATCGACCGGAAGGATCAACGCATACGGCAGCCACCGGTGAACCTTGTCTTGAGCCAGGTGATGTGGCGGGGGTAACCATGTTGACACAACCGCGTGTTCGCAAGTCCCAAAAACGCACAGTTTTGTCCTACAAAAAAAAACTCATATCGTACATTGGATATTTCCGGAACAAAACAATCTGTTCATACCATCGATCCGGAAACGAACATAACTCCGCCCCAATTGTACAGCGACAGCACGTGACCGCCGTGTCCGCTGAGTGCTTGGAACGGTGTTGAGGTCTCGCAATCGGTAACATATATCTTGCAATCGCCTGCCCCGCCGCTGATCAGAAGGCTGGATTTGTTCGAGCTGTCCTCCAGGAAGCACAAATCTCGCACCGTGCCGTCGTGCATCGTGAGCTCGATCTCCTGTCCTTCGAGCTGCTTCTGGGATTCGTTGAAGCGCATTAGCTTAACCGTTTTGTCGTTCGAGCCGGTCGCTATAAGATCGCCCACGGGTGACCATGCCATGCAGTAGATCGATCCCTTGTGATGTTTCGTTCGCTTGAATAGCACCGTCGGCTGGTAGGTTGAGTGGTCCTCCCTACAATGAAATCGCGATAGAATGTTAATTGGAGGTGATTTGAAGCGGAGCAAAACAACAACGATTTACTGCATTAAGCTTGTGATATAGCATGGGCGTGATTTATGTTTCGATTTTATTTATGTTATGAATCGTTCAGTGATAAACGCATCGCTACAGCACAGCATGATCATTGGTTTCTATTAGCGTTCATATTTACAGCGATCTGTTGAGGTGCATAAACAATAGAAAATTTCCTTTTTTTGTCGGGGTTTTCTTGCAATACAAAACATTTGCTAACTGGGCGAAAAGGGAATACCCATTCGCGTTTTAACTGGTCCGGCATGTAAAACGTCAAATAAAATCGTGGGGAACTTCAATGAATTGTGAACGCGAATCAACGTTTATTATGAAATTGGATAAACAAAAGGTTTCCAATGGAAGCTTCGCATTGAGTGCGACAACAGGTATGAAATATAATCTGAGGAAATTATTTTTCTGTATTTTAATCAACGTTTTTGTCATGCGAAAATAATATCAATTTTCATAACATTTCAAATTACATTCGAATGCCCCTCATAGCAAATCTTCCATTTAAATATGGCGTCGATTGTTTACTAAACTCTGCTGGTCCAAGGATCAGTTAACGTTCGCCCAGTTAAAAAGCAGACCAGTTAAACCAGAACCAGTTAGCGAACGATTACTGTATTAATGAAAAAATAACAGCATTCCATGTTCAAAACAACTTTTCGTTTATAGTCAATTATTTTCGAACTTTTCAAAACGTTCTACAAATTGATACTCAGAAAATTCAATTTTGTAACTTAACGACATAATTTATATCTAAAGCATTTGCTTCTTTAATTGTCTGCAACCAGATTGGTTTGCCCGAAACATAATTGCCAATTTTTACATTACAGAAAAAATACTATTTTTTCTGGGATGTACATCATTTTAAAGCTTAAAATGTTTTGAAATATTTTGCGAACAAATTTTCATCTTGGAGTTTGTAGATGTAGTGGACAAAATATCGGGAAGAAATAAAAATTGATTCCTTTCTTTTTTTAAAGATTTTGTGGACTAACACAATTTTTCGCAAACTAATTCAATAGCAAAGTCTTATCAACCAGCTTTCATTTGATTCAACGATCCTGTAGGACCTTCAATGCAGAGATATTTCGTTTGATTGAAAAATTTTCCATTCGTCTTTGATGATTGATTGTTCAATAAATAATAATCGTATCACATTAAATGGTTGGTTTTTGGCACTTTTTTGAAATCGATGCAAAAAATTGTAAGGTTTTCTTCATCAGTGTATTGGAGTACTCAAAACTGCCTTTCTAATTGCGATGCAAACATTATTTATTGAACAATTTTTAATTTTTTTTTCTTTCATGTAATTTTTACTCCAAACATGGTAAAATATCTTATTCACTCTATGCCAAGGCGGCTGCAATTGGTTATTTTGAAGAAAAGCGAAGCGACGAACTAACATTTAATAACATTTGTTAGTATGTTTCTCTGAAAATAAGTCAACATTTTTTTCAAAGTGATGTTAAACTTATTTTCATTTCAAAATAACGAAGTGAACCAACACTTTATGTATAGATTATTGGTTCAATTGATCAAATTGCGTCAAAGAACAGGTAAATCGTATTTTTTTATGTTTTTTATTCAGTTGACCATTTCTGTTTTAGGGTGGTCCGAAAAATCAACTTATTCCTTTTTTCCAAAAATGACTTTTTCCAAAAATTCATAACTTGAACTACTACACCGATTTCGGTGATCGACATATCAAATACCCTTGTGTCACTTAAAACTGTTGGAATGATGATGATGATGAGATAACACAAACTACAGTAAGAGCTACTATTTTATAAACGCTGTTCATTTGCTCTTTCAGAAATTTGCAAAGCACGAATTAACGGTTCGGAAAACTGTTCATTTATAATCAAATCTGCTATTACAAATCGCTGTTGAAATCGTATAAAGCATGGATGGCTTAAACTTTTTTTTACCAACGTTGACTGTGTCAAAGAGGCATTAGAAACTGAATGTGGTACAAGACGGAAAAAAGTTTTAACCCTCCTGTACTCTCGCGCAATATCATAACTAATATACTCGCGCACTGGCTTAAACTTTTTTTTACCAACGTTGACTGTGTCAAAGAGGCATTAGAAACTGAATGTGGTACAAGACGGAAAAAAGTTTTAACCCTCCTGTACTCGCGCGCAATATCATAACTAATATACTCGCGCACGGTGTCACAGACTGTGTGTGTCTCTGTTTCATTGCTATTGTGTATTTTTAGCTAAAGAGCAAAATTCTGATCAACTTTAATTATATAATAGGGCCCAATATGTAATTTGGAATTTTCAATCTCTCATTCATCACTGTTGTTTTATTTATGACTATAGGCCTTATAGAAATCCTTTCGATAAGAATCCTAGAACGGTTGGCGGACGCCTAGGAATTCCTATGCGGGCGATCGGTAGAAAGCGGACAACCGTGTATGAATGGTATGGTATGAAGCAATGGTATGAAGTGTAGCGTTCCGACCAAGGTTGTCAACAACTGACTTATTTATCCCGCAAACTCAACGGCAAGAAGAAGAAGCAGCACCAGCACGTACGTCCGTGAACCGTTTTCCTTTTCCAAGCAGTGAAATATTTTAAGGACAACCAGGTACTCGGGATCCTGCATACAGCCATTCCATGCCAAACCGATATAGTGATTCTCAAGTTTTCGTGGAAAGTAGTAGTTTTGTTCCTCATTGCAAAATAATACACTCGTATTTTTTATTTTTTCATTAGGGTGATTTTTTTTTTATTTTAGGGTGGTTCGAAAAATCCTTTTCCCCTTTTTTCCAAAAATGTCTTTTTTTACATTTTTTTGAACTACTCCACCGATTCAGATAATCGACATATTAAATTGAAACCAATGAGTCTAGTCTTCTTTGAAAAATATTATACTTGCGAAAAATTTTGATTTTGTTTTCGTTATTATTGATTCTTTACATGGTCTTTGGACCAAGGGCGCTATACATTTTTTAAATATTTTTTCCTTGAAAGCTTAGTTTTTTTTCACAAAGTTGATGTTTTCTCACATAACATATCGAAAAACCAGAGAGGTGTTTTTTGAGTTATGATTTTTCAAACTTAACATTTTTAGGTTTCCCAGGTAGCTTAATGAATAAAGAAAAAGTTGTCAAGAACAAAAAGACGGGTGGGTAATGTCGGGGACATAACCGGAGTGACGTAGGACTATACAAAGGGGACAGCTTTTGTTAAATATATATTTTAAATATATTGTTTTATTTTATTCTCCTACGTGAATACCTACCTATCTACCTGAAAAATGGATTAGTTTACTTTTTACTCTTTATGAATATGTTGATGGTTCTGAAAAGAACCTTTGGTGTTGTGTTTTTGTTATCACTCGATATTCCCATCTTGTTCGGTTAAACCTTCCTGTTTAGCTATTGCGTTTGCCACTCGCCACAGCTTTCACAGTTGGAAAATTTCTTCCCATCCAGCTTGTGACATGTTGTTCAGTAAATTACATTTAATGCGACGTGCCGGAGAAACACTTTGCCACTCACTGAAACTAATTGTTGCCTTGATGAGCGCCGAACTGAAGCTGCTCTGTTCTTGATGCGGGTTTTCTGATTGTCGTGAGCAGCTTTGCAAGCCAACTCGAGCACTCCGACAGCCGAAACTCTATAATCGCTGTTAGGTATACTGGTGCTCCGGCACCAATCCGTTCGGCCTAGTTACCCTTGTGGAGCAATCAGTGAATGCGACCAACAGGGAACTGGAGACCTGCACGGTTCGAGTGAGACTTTGCCTTTCCCTTAACTTGTCCTCCTTTGTTACGTCCACGATGCCGATGCCGTACAACCACGGGTATACGGTTTGAAAGAAAATAAGATATTTTCGGTAATCGGTAATGAATTAGAGAGACTTTAAACTCTGAGAGTTCATTCGTCTCTGCGAAGATATTTTGTTGGGGTCCGCGTGTTTTATACTCTAGCGGTACACACTCACAGGATAGAGACAAATCGGCAGACTCAGCCAGAGGGGCGAGTCCAACGAGACGAACGAATGAGCGTTAAAAGGGAGCGATGGCAAAAAAATACATTCATTACGATTTGTTCAGGATCACAAAATTATCTTCAATCTAAAGAGTTTATTGTTTTGTTATTACTCGATATCCCCATCTTGTTCGGCTAAACCTTTCTGTTTAGCGATTGCATTTGCCACTCGCCACAGCTTTCACAGTTGGAAAATTTCTTCCCGTCCAGCTTGTGACATATTTTACAGTAAATTACATTCAATGGCACGTCGCATTACCACCACTCAGTATCGGATTGGAGGTAATTTTAACCTGTAATTGATCATTTGCGATGACAGTGGTACAGTGTCGACTTTCAACGTGGGGTCATAATATGGACCCCGAACTCTATGTTTACAAAAATGTCCAACTAAATATGTCGCATTACAGGTCCGTCCAATTAGCTAAATGTCGAGATAAGTGTAAATTACTGTACTTTCAATCTAGAAACAATTTAAGAATTGGTGAAAATCAATAAGCTCAGAACAACTGCCAAATTCACATACTCATCAGATTATGAAAAAATCAATTTGTGTTTTATTATTATTTTGGATAATGTTTTAGAAAGCATTGAACTGTATTTCCTAAACTCTTTTTTGGAAGGTTTAATGGCCCTGAAAAGCGCCTTGTTTTATGGAATGGTTCCAATTTAGAAAACTTAGTACTCGTTGTTTTAAGAAAAACCATTTCGAACGCCCTCGATGCCGCCTTGTTCTGGTTTTGCCACCAAAGCAGATTGTATAAAGAACAAACTTTTTTCTTCCGCTACCTGCTGTCGTTTTGCGATTGCGTTTGCCACTCGCTGCAACTGCCTGTTGTTGTCTTGATGTCCACCGAACCGAATGTGGTCTGTTCTGAATGCGAGTTTTCTTATCGTCGCGAGCAGCTTTTCCACTTCGGCGGCCGAAACTATATAACGCCGGCTAGGTGGACTGATGCACTGATACTAACGCGCTCGGCCTAGCTACCCTTGCGGGGAACTCCAGATCAACACGGTTCGAGCGGGATTTTGCCTTTCCCTTCACTTTTCCTCCTTTACCATGACCAGACATGGCTGCTTGGGTTGGTTTGTTGATGTGTTGTGATGCGAACCGATGTGGTGTACGGTTTGAATGAGAATTATCGTTACGGCAGCGGAGCGGGGATTTTTAAGCTGACTGGCTGGCTCGAGAATTACGCATGTGTGAGACTGCGACCAATGTTTCTTTCTTTTTTTCCTTTTTCCTTTCCAATCGTGCTTCATTCTATTTCGCTGCTGCTCTGGTTGCCCGTTTTGGTCGGTACGATTTGAGTAGCACAAAATGGACCAATCAAAAATGGGTACATAGTGCATTTTGACAATGCTTGATATTTCACAATTATTCAATTATTTATCTCAAGAAAAATGAAATGTTATTCGTTATGATAGATGCGTAGATATATTTCCTATCAATTGATGCAAAAACCTTTGCGATCTATTGAGAAATGCTCAAGTTATAAGCGTTTCAAATCTTGCATTTTTTCCTACTTGTTCAGTGCCTAGATTTCCATTTCACCCCCTATATCTTCCGGTTAGACGTAGTCCTACGTCAATATATAAAAAATAGCGCCCTTGGTCTCTAGTTCATTGGCTTAAATTTTATATATCGACCGACTAAATTGGTCCAAAGGTTCAAAAGTTTTTTGAAAAAAGTCATTTTTGGAAAAAAAGTGGAAATAAAATTGGAGAAAACCGTAGAACCTGTGTAAAATCAAAAAAATCTGTGAATTATAACTGCAAATTATTGGTTTAAAATGTCTTAAAAATCTATAGAAATGCAGATAAATCTGTAGTTATGGTAATCTTGATGGTAATGGAAGTAACTCAGATCAACCCAAATCCTGGAGATGCAGCACAGTAGCTCATTCAGTCAAATCAACGACAGAAAAGAAATGCGATGTTGTAATCATTGAGTTCGAGTTCCTCTAGAATGGCTACAAGTTATGAGTAGGTACTCCATTCAGGGAGTGGTTTGACTTCATATGGAGGTTTCGTGATAGCAAAAATCAATGGAATCTTCATATGCAGCTTATACGCATCTCAAGATGGTCAATAGAGCAGTTCCACCAGATAATAGATGTAGCTACGGCAAAGTTCGTTGGTCGGAAGTCGGTCAGAAGAACGAGGGGGCCACTAGCCCTTTTCGAAAGAGCAGTTCTGAATCCAGGAGAGCGGTTAAAGTTGGAAGCATTCCCATTTTCCCACACATTTGTTGTACCCATTTGTGTGTTTACCTACCCGTATCTTCAATGACAGGCATCAAACGCATTCATTTCATCCCATTTTTCAACTTTTTTTGTATAAACAAGCTCTATGAGCGATTCCGGCTAGCGAGCAGAAAACATTCATTCTTAATGCTAAAATCACACACATATACACACAGTTCAATATAAGAATGAAATGACTGGAAGATATTCCAGAACAGCAGTGGAATTTTATTCGGTAGAAGCAGCGAAGAACCGAAAGACACTGCCGACACTGTCTAAAGACTCCGTTCTACGGACAAAGAGAGAGGAGAGAGGAAATATTGCGATTCAAGCACCGCAATAGATCGCAGAAATATTCGCATCAATCGCAAAATTTCTACGTACCTATTACAATAAAGATAATTATACAATCTTCGAAACTAACTATTGAACAGCTGAACATATCAAGCATTAAGTTCTTGGTCGAATGACATAAACAATTTGTGCTCTCTCAGTTGTGATGTAGAAAGGGCAAGTAATGTACCGATAATGATGCAACATGTCATGTTGCATCGAACAGAGATATAAATTACATGACTGCGACATATGCTGTTAAGAGACGAATGAACTCTCAGAGTTTAAAGTCTCTCTAATTCAATACCTTCCTTCCTTCCATATGCTGTTAGTGTCACTCTAGACAGCAATCAGCCAATGTAATATGTCAAAGCTGAGAGATAATTAGAAAATATTGCTGCTTTGCCGATTGCTCGCGTAGCTCAGTGCAATCGTTCTGTGCGATGGATTATGCTTTCGTTGGATAGAATAAGGGTTTGCGATGTTTGGTTTGTTTACTGATTTGGAAAACTAAAACTAGCAATCGCTCTTGAGGGAAGCCGTTTTTGTTTCTCGCTGCTGATGCCGTCTTGTCACAAACTGGATGACTGATGAATCATTTCTGAAATTTCGATTCTGAAGAAGGTGTCTCATCTTCGTCTTCTTCTTCTATGTTTGTTTACGGAGACATAAAATTTTTCAAATCATTCGCCTCCGACAGTTAAATTCAATTCTATCAAAGATGTGGGTTTATTTCAGAAAACAATCAAATTAGTTACTCGAGATTCGAGATTCGAGACTGAGAATGTCTTTCAGAACCTGGCCGGTATTGTGTCAGGCTCGAGCATCTCTGGTATGCTGACAATTCGGCAAAAATGTCTAACGAATATCGGAGCAGCATTAGAGCAACATAATGTTTGTTCTGTTTCGTCACTCAAGTAGGAGTTAGTAAAAAATGTGACTGTTGTTTTGGTCAAACCATGGAAGTGTAGTGTTTTAAATTTTGTGAAAATGGGTGAAATGAGTGTTTCTCCAGGCTATATCCCAACTAAGGTGGACTTGATGTATCACTCAACGGGTGATATCAGATGGAGGGCAGTGAATACATCCATGTTTTTTACGCGGATTTTCCAATTAACGCAATTTCTTTAACGCGGATTTTCCAATTAACGTGGTTTTTTTACGTGGATTTTTCAATTAACGCGGTTTTTTTTCAATTAACGCGGTTTTTCAACGAAGTACGTATTCCCCGCGTAAAAAAAACCTGGGTGTATCTTGAATTCCGGAATAACCTGGAACCCGATAGAAGATGTTTTTTTTTTCTAAAACGTTTGCGTTTGTTGCTTGGTTCATCTTATATGGGATCGGTTCCAAAAATATGAACTCTATATAATGAACAAAGTAAAAATCATATAATATGGCATCAGGCGCGAGGCTTAAATTAAAGGGTGTGTCACATCAAATTGCATCACGGAAAAAACGCTGTAGAAATTCGCCCAGTAGACCGATCCTTTTGAAAATTTTCGACAGTAAAATAAAAACTATTAAACAACTTTTGGCATTTTCTTTTTATTCATACTTCGAGCCCAAGCCCGTATGCTCGCACCTTCCTCTTTACCCCGTCCATAAGGTTCTGTACAACGTCAGGTTGTAGTTTTTTTTGAACAGAAATCCATTTTCTCTTGAAGTCCGCCTCCGATTTGACAACTTTTGGGTTCTTCCGGAGGGCCTGCTTCGTAATCGCCCAATATTTTTCTACTGGGCGAAGCTCCGGCGCGTTGGGCGGGTTCATTTCCTTTGGCACGAAGGTGACCCCGTTGGCTTCGTACCACTCCAACACGTCCTTTGAATAGTGGCACGAAGCGAGATCCGGCCAGAAGATGGTCGGGCCCTCGTGCTGCTTCAATAGTGGTAGTAAGCGCTTCTGTAGGCACTCCTTAAGGTAAACCTGCCCGTTTACCGTGCCGGTCATCCCGAAGGGGGTGCTCCGCTTTCCGCAAGAGCAGATCGCTTGCCCCACACCATGTACTTTTTGGCAAACTTGGATAGTTTCTGCTTGCAAATCTCTTCCGGAACGCTGAATTTGTCCTCTGCGGAGAAGAACAACAGGCCCGGCAGCTGACGAAAGTCCGCTTTGACGTAGGTTTCGTCGTCCATTACCAGGCAATGCGGTTTCGTCAGCATTTCGGTGTACAGCTTCCGGGCTCGCGTCTTCCCCACCATGTTTTGCCTTTCGTCGCGGTTAGGAGCCTTCTGAACCTTGTATGTACGCAAGCCCTCCCGCCGCTTGGTCCGCTGGACGAATGAACTTGACAAATTCAGCTTATTGGCGACATCTCGGACCGAACTTCTCGAATCACGTCTAAACTGCTTAACTACGCGCTTGTGATCTTTTTCACTGACGGAGCATCCATTTTTGCCGTTCTTCACCTTCCGGTTGATGGTTAGGTTCTCGAAGTATCGTTTTAGTACTCTGCTGACCGTGGATTGGACGATTCCCAGCATCTTACCGATGTCCCGATGTGACAACTCCGGATTCTCGAAATGAGTGCACAGGATTAATTCACGACGCTCTTTTTCGTTCGACGACATTTTTCCAAATTTACGAAAAATTAACAGTGAAGCATGGCCAACGTGATCTACACACTCTTATCTGATTATAAGCGAAAGCTGAAGATATAATTCCTAAAAATAAAATTTCTACAGCGTTTTTTCCGTGATGCAATTTGATGTGACACACCCTTTATTACATTCAAAAACATTCTTTTTTTGGTTTCGCTCTAGATAATGATCATCCAACACCATGCGCTCAGAGTGAGACTTAATATGAAATAAATTAGAATTACGCATTAGGGCAACAAAACTAGAATACTAAAGAGTTAATTATAAAATTTCGTTCCTTCCTAAGATAATATCGAAAGTAAAAATTTAATTTAATGTTTTTTGAATTAATAAGTTCCTAGTCCTACGTTAACAATGCGGTCGCTTCATGAACACCATCCTATTAATGTTTGTACTTGATTGTTATATTACAAGATATCGATCAGTACAGCCATCTACTGGAAGAGTAAAGAATTTTTCTCTTAACCTAATATAAAACGATATGTTCAGGATGATGATAATGTTGAGATTGTACGACATTTTCCCATTCTATCAATGGTTGGCTACATTTTGAGATACGAGGTTATGTGATTAATATCACGACAGAAGTAAATAGACTAGCGGAAAAAGTAAGGAGAAAAATATCTCCATGTAGCAGTAGTTGGCTCCTTTTACTCCCTCATTGACATTTCCCTAGATATCACAGAGAAATGTCGCGAAAAAAAAGCTAATCACGAGTTACGAGCATACAAGCACATAGGTTCAAATTGACGAACAATGATTGATCGATGAAAAACAGTACAGAAAAAGATAATCGCTCACCAACTTGCACCACTTTCACATCTTTTGCTGCACGAAGAGAGTTTCCATTTGCGTTCAGCATTAGTGGGATTAGACAGTGAAACGAGAAAGAAAGAATAAAAACAGCACATAGCAGACTGAGAGATAAGAAAAAGGTTTAGGACTGTTTTCGCGCGTCTCAACGATCCGTCGCGGTTGTGGCGAGTGAATGACTCGCTTGGATAGGTTGATTAGAGATAAAGATGAAAAGGGATGCGCATTACACTAAACTAGACGTGTTGGTGCTGATGGTGATGCTAAACAGTCTCTCGAACAGGCACCCGCAAATTTTTGACTTTGTAGTTCAGTTCATCGAAGATCGAAAGTTGCAATTATGATGAAACAACCAACCAAACCACGAAAGGGTGCTGAGAAGATGTGCAATCGCCAGAAGCAACATGCAAGCGCAGGTCGTCGTGTTCCGTTAAAAGGCTGTGTGAGGGGGGAATTGGGAAACGTGCTCATATGCAGCAAGAATTTGGTGTGATGGATGGTAGTGATTATGTGCGCCAATTTTCTACACGAGACGGCGCCGGTGGTGGGAATAGATGATGCACGCTAATGAAGAGATGGCATGGCGCAAAAACCTCCAACGTAACTTTTTGAGCAAGTGTTCTCAAAACCCCATCTGTTAATGTTTTTTTTTTACTGAAAACAAATGGAATCTTATACCTATACGAAGATCATACTACCTTTACTACATATTTTAAAAAGGATAAGATAATTCCGAACGGAATAAGAAAACTTGTTTCAATACTGTTACTGTTACTGAATTTGCAAGAAACGTTTATTTTATGAAAAAGAGGCCTTCGAAAATTGATACTCGGCATTGAAGAGATCTGTTCTTCTACGGTAAATTAGTTTTGGTATGCAATTACTATCTACAGATGAGTAGTGGCTAACAAAAGTTGACTGTGTTTATTCATGCATCAAAACTTGAAGAAATATAATTAGGATATAAAGCCAGGCAATCTGGAGCCGGCAATGGTCTGTTTTTTTTTGCACTTTTGGGGTATTTCATAATAATTCCTTGAGATCAATATTAATTTTGAACATTTTACATTTACAGGTGTTGTTTTCTGGTATTAAGATTCAAAACTGATATCTTTTATTAAGAATTTGGCATGCTGCAAAAATCATTAAAATAAATCATTTCAGAAACACCCTTTCCTGGTTTTGTGACTGAGCACAGCCTTTGGACAAGCATTAACTTCTTAACAGCAAAAAGTACATGCCTGTTACAAGAACATCATGCTTACGATAAAAAAGACACCAATGGTGACCAACATACCTGATTTCGGAAAGTGGTGGGTATTCGCAGATTCGGAACGTTTTGGAGTTTGAACCCACCGCGTAGATTCGTCCATTCGGGTGAAATTCGGCACATCGTACGGCTTGCACATCCTCCAGCGATGTCACAGCCACAAATTTGGGTCGATTTTGGTCCGCCTGCTGTAGAAGCAATGAACAAAAAATAGCAATAGATTAATAATGTTATCGAAGATGGGACATATTCTGTTAAGCTTCTAAAATGATGATTCGGCGGATTTATTAGCATTATCCGTAAGAGATGAAATATATCAACTTTCAAAGGAAAATCATTCGTGAAAAAAATTGCATCAATTAATCTGGCGCGCCTGATGGCTTGCGCATAAATTGTGACGCCCGTTTTGACAACGATTTGGGTTTCGTTCAATAATGATTTTTTTTACCAACTGATTAATGAATTCAGAGTTTCGGGCAAATTTCCAGAAAAGAATATACAGGTCGGACTCGATTATCCGGAGTATTGATTTTTTTTCACTCCGGATAATCGAGTCATATAAAAAACGAATTTTCTCTCGGTAAACGTAATATAATTATGATTTGCACTTATTTATTGAACGGTTTTATCTAGGTTGATCCGTTTGTATGTTTGTGACTTTGTTACTTTGTAACTTCGTAAATATGTCTGTAGCGCTGTACCACATTTATAGAAATTTAACCCCCTTCCTGTTGACCGATTGATCTGAAATTTGGAACACATCTTTATCTTTGGTGCCCTTATAAAACTGCGTATTCCATGATTTTGATAATTCAAGATGGCGGCCGCTGCAAAATGGCGAATTATATACATATTTTCTCAAAATCCCATCATCATGGGTTTTCCCAAAACCCCATCTATATGGGTATCGAAAGAAAGGTTTTGACCAGTAGAACACAATTATTTATGGAAAATGTAAATCAAAGATGGCGACCGCTAAGAAATGGCGGATTACACATTTCCTCAGAACCGCTTCAATGTGGGTATCAAATGAAAGGGCTTGACTAGTAGAACACAGTTATTTTTGAAAAATGTAAATCCTAGATGGCGGCCACTACAAAATGGCGGATTACACATTTTCTCAGCACCCCATCAATATGTATATCAAATGAAAGTGATTGACTAGTAGAATACTGTTATTTATGAAAAATGCAAATCCAAAATGGCGCCACATATATTTTTTTCACAACCCCATCAATATGGGTATCAAAAGGAAGTTCTGGACTAGTAGAATATAACAGATCATGAAAAATCCAATTCCAAGATGGTCGCGGTCCCCAAACAACTAATTACTAAATGATTTCATTCAGCTTGACCTGTTTGTATGTATGTTTGGATGTTTGTAGGGTTGTCTCACATTAATAGAAAATTGACCCTGTCCTTGACCTGTTGACTGATTAAAATGAAATTTGGTAGACATCTTGAATTCTACTGTCATTATAAAACTGCGTATTCCATGATCTTGAAAATTAAATTTGGCTGTGGCAAAAAATGGCTGAATGACTTGACTTGGAGAACACGAAACATAATAAACAACATAAATTCAAAAAGGTCGCCGTCACTCAATGGTCGACAATGTATTTTTTGCAATCCCCTCAATATTGGTATCAAATGAAATGATTTGACTAATATAATACAGTACATCATGAAAATATTCCGAAGAAAATTAGGTAAGAAATAAACGTTGGATTTCCATAATCCACAGTTAGTTGTTTCATCATATACCCCACGATTTTATTTCAGTCTAATCATTGCCTTAAATTAATGAAGGAACGGATGTGATAACTACCAACTGCTACTTGTCTAATTATTTTCTATGTTTTAGCTCATTAAACCGTTAAACTTAAAAAGTTTTTTTTTACTTATATTATTTTCTAGCTTTTAGTTAATTATCTGTATTATTAGTATACTTATCTGCACTAGAACCATTCAAAAATGTATTTTTTTTTTAAATTCTTACCTAACTTTCTTCGGAATATTTTGATGATGTACTGTATTCTATTAGTCAAATTATTTCATTTGATACCAATATTGAGGAGATTGCAAAAAAAAAATAGTCGGCCATTTTGTGGCGGAGACCTTTTCGAATTTATGTTGTTCATAGTGTAGTGTATTCTCCAAGCCATTCAGGCATTTTTAGCGGCGGCCAAATTGAACTGTGTTCTACTAGTTTACCAGTCATTTGATATTATATATATTAGCTATTCAATATTCAAAATTTCCGAAAATCAAAAATAAAATACTCCGGATAATCGAGTCTCCGGATAATCGAGCCTCCGGATAATCGATTCCGACATGTAATATCAAAAAATGACCTTTGATGGTTATTCCTGCCCTCGGTAGAAATACTCATCTAAATTACCGCCAACCAAAAGTAGTGAAGAATAATCACGAAGAAAACTGTTGCTGAAAACTGTATGTGTGATATTTGAATGTGCTTGGGCCTCAAGAAATAGAATATAGAAAATGAAACGACTGTTAAACAACCGCATTGTTGACGTAGAACATTACTTCGTCTTAGATTAAAAACTGATCTCTAACAAACTACCTAATATTCTTAATTCTACGTTTGAACAGACGTTAAAATCGAAGTGACATCCAACTTCGTTGAATGCACGAAAGTAGCCAGTCAAGCAACAGTTCTGCCCGTACGACGTTTTGTTTGGCAAACAGTTGTCTTCCGCGGAGCTGCCTGGTGGGAGCGTGGAACCGTATCTCGTCAATTGACTCCACACTTCCACATTGACTCCACAGTCGATGTTTCCGGACAACAAATCGAAGCCAATAGACGTTGGATTTTCGTCCACCTTGCGTTTCCATGTCTATAAGCATACAGCAAGTCTCGTAATCAGAAAGATGAGTGGGATCATTACATGGCAGTTGACTTAAGACGTAGTGAATAAAACAGCGTTGCACTTTTTCAATCCTGACGATGTGCGTTGTATGATAGGAAGCCCTCATACGTGCCGCGTATTCAGGAACATTCCGTACCATTGAACTGTACAAAGCCTTCAGCATGTACGGATCCCGGAAAAAACTGCGAGTTCCGCTGGATAAACCCTAAAACAGCGTATCCTTAGGTGATGACTGTGTTGATGTGTTCGGTAAACTTCAGTTTAGTGTCGAAAATAACGCCGAGGTCTCGAATGGAGTTGACGCGATCGATAACAGCAGAGCCGATGACGTAGTCATGAGGTCTTGCACTTGATGATTTTATACAGTTATCAGCACACCATGCAACCAATTCGTTCCCGTCAGCTTGTAGAGCACGGCAGTCCAGAATGGAAGATATTTTTCTGAATATTTTAAAATCATCTGCGTACAAGAGCTCACCATATTTATTTATTTCACCGTCTTGGATATAAAGATTCCTACAGACTGTTTACTTAGGCTAGTTCCTTAATTCTATTTTTGAATACATTTTTGGATATATTAAAATCAAAACAATTATTCGCTACATTGAACTCACGGAAACATTTAAGTAGAGGAGTGTTTTGACCGTAGGTGGTCCTGCGTGGAGGGATCGCTAGGAGTTGTCTGCCTCGGAGACGTCTAGATGGAGCGTAGATTCGTGCATTCTGTATCAGCTCTGAACAATCCATGTTGCCGGTCAACATGTCAAACACAAACAGGCGTTGGGTTTTCGTTCGCCTTGACTGTAGGGTTTCAATATCGATCAGTCTACAGCGGCTTGCATAATCGGGGAGGTTAGACGGATCGTTCCAGGGAAGACCCCGTAGCGCGTAGCGTATAAAGCTTTTCTGCACTTTCTCAATGCGTAACATTTCAACGATACTCCTTACTAGAGAACAATACAATGTCTTCAGCGTGTATGGATCCTGAAATGTTTGTGAGTTTCGGCGAATGAATCCTAGTACTGCGAACCCTTTCGCGGCGGTAGTGCTGATATGCTCGTCGAACTTCAGTTTGCTGTCTAGGATGACACCGAGATCACGGATGCAATTGACGCGTTCAACGTTATTAGAGGCGATTTTATAGTTGAAACTGATGGAAGTTTGGCAGCGAGTGAAAGTAGTTGATTTGCATTTCGTTATGTTCAACTGCATTCCGTTAGCTGAGCACCATCTAGTGAGCTCATCGATATCAGCTTGCAAAGCACAACAGTCGAGAACTAAGTGAATTGTCCTGTACATTTTGAGATCGTCAGCGTACAATAGCTTTCCAGATTTCAGACATCCGGTGAGGTCATTTACAAATAAAATGAAAATGAGAGGGCCGAGAATACTACCTTGAGGAACTCCTGAGGGGATGCTATACATACGTGAGCGAGCGTTTCCAATTTTCACAAATGCTTCTCTTCCAGCCAGGTACGAACTGAGCCATTCTGTTATCCAGCTTGGAAGTCACAGATGATTAAGCTTTCGAATGGCAAGACCATGAGGCACCTTGTCGAACGCCTTCGAAAAGTCGAAATATATAGAGTCCACCTGGCAACGCTTGTCCATTTGCTCCACGAGTGATGTTGTGTAGCACATAAGGTTCGAGACAGTTGATCTTTTCGTCACGAATCCATGTTGAGCGTCAGATAAAAGCGGGCGTGCTGCATTGTAGAGGACTGCGTGAATAATATCTTCGAAAACTTTTGCTATGCAGCAAAGGATGGAAATTCCACGATAGTTGTCGACTATTTATGCACGGGAGTAATCGAAGCCGTCTTCCACATAGTTAGGAACGATCGTTCAATCAGCGAACGGTTGAAGATGAAGCTGAGCGGAGTCATCAGAGATTCGACACACTATTTTAGGAAAGTTGGAGGCAAACGATCGGTACCAGCGTCTTTGGAGATGTCAAGTTTCTTCAGGGCTGAAAGAACATAATTCGGCGTGATGGTTAACGGTGGCAAACTTACGTTTAGCGGCGAAATGTTGTCAAACTCTGTTGCAGAGAATGCTGGTGGGTCATCACTGTGCACGCTTCGGAAGAAATTTGCGAACAGATTAGCCGCTTCTTCAGGGGTGGTAGCTGTTAAGTCACCATACGATACATTCTCCGGAATATGCGATCCGCTTTTACGACTTTTCACATACGACCAGAAGCTTTTCGGATTCTGTTTCAAATTCGATTCAATTCGATCTGTATAAGAGCGAAAAGCTGCTATTCGACACTCACTATAGCACGCTTCAAGATGCTTAAGCTTTTCATTCGCGTCACTGGATTTTTCTCGAAAGTAAACTTTTCGGGCTTTGCGGACGCTATTACGGAGACGTCGCAACTCCGACGTCCACCATGAGTGCTTAAAACTGGGTGCTTGATATCTTCGTTTGCGAGGAACGTTATCGCGAAGGATCTCGTAAACTTTTTCATAGAATACTGCCGTTGCGCAATTTGTTGACTCTGCGCCAATGATTTCGTTCCAATCAACACCTGAAAGAAGGTTGTTCAGTGCAGTGAAGTCACATCGCTTGAAGCCAAAATCGAGATCGTCACAAGAATCATCAGGAACTTGCTGAGAACACACGTCGAGTTGAATACGGAGAACAAAAGGTTTATGATGAGCGTCAAGTTTCAAAAGAGGAAAGGGTAGCTCGATGATTTCGGCATTGCAACTATCGTTAACAAATGCTAAGTCGAGAATCCTATTGTTCGAGTTGCGAAGCGTGTTGATTTGATAGAGTCCAGATGCAGCTATTGTTTCCGTGAACACAAGTTCGGCTTCCGTGGAGACGTTACTAGGCAAATAACTATTTATGTCCTCGTCGAACGTCCATGATAAGTATGGGAGATTATAGTCGCCGACTACGACAATGGAGTCAGTGTCCAATGCGCGGTCGCAGATGTCACATACGGCGTTAGAATGCATGGTGTATACATCGGGATGAGAGTTGGGCCGAATGTAGATGCCACAGATGTGAATAGTAAGGTCAGGGAGTTTGACGGAAGCGACGACTTGCTCCAATTGAGTGTAGTTACTGAACGATACAGAATTGCAACGAAAGGAAGACCTAACTGCGATTAGAACTCCACCTCCGCGTCGTAAAGAACTTGATCTTTCACTACGATCGCAACGGAAAATCGTATAATCGGACGCCAGCTCAGTATTCGCGATTTCGGGTCGCAGCCAAGTTTCGGTAAGAACGACGATGTCGTAATCACCACATGCCATTTTCGTGAAGAATTCATTTGTTTTAGTTCGCATTCCACGTACATTCTGGTAGTATATGATTAAGTGATTAACCAGAGCTGGAACAGTTAAAATCGGCGGGAGCAGGTTTCGAATGGTGGTGTTACAGACAATAGACGTTTGTGGCGTTAGTTGGTCGCTGACGGCGTATCCGGTTGCGGTTGATCGACTGCGGGATCCCAGAACCCCGGTTTGTTCGAGCTGTAGTTTTCGAATTCTCGAAAACGAATACCCATGGGCAAGGTGGACGATGTCATGACCTTTGGCTTCAGATCATAACACACACCGAGCTTAAATGACACATACGTGAGGCTGGAAACGTCTCTACCGCGAGGGACAAGCTTAACGAGCTTTACATCATCTGTCGCATCTGTCTGGTCTTGACCATCTCGATCACTTTTTCGTCCGGAGCTCTGGGATTTATTCCCGACAAATATATCCAGAAAAGTTTGGAATCTGAACTTGCAGTATCAATAGTAATACCACATGTATCTGAATTCTGCCCGCCTGTACCGCAAATGAGTTTACGTGGTGGGGCGCTAATACCGTCATTCTCATCGTTTACACGTGGGCGTTTAGCGGAACTGCGTATCAGCGGAATCCGAGTGGGTAGGTTTCTAATCGGTGTGTTGGCTACAATTTCAGGAATTTGCTTGAGATTATTGCGTATCTCGGATCGAATTTCGGACAAAATGTTGTCACGAATTTCGGTCTTTATAGTTTCGATGATTCCCTCATAAGCAGCATTGACGGAGTGAACGGCCTTGGTGAATCGCGCTTTCGCCATAAGTCCGGTGCATGCGTTACACATCCAATGCAGGCAAGCGTTGGAATTCACAGCGTGCTGTATTTCAGAGGACATACCAGTGCATTTGAAGCAAAACCGGCCGGAACAAAAACCACCACAGGCCCAGTAATCAGCAGGAAGCTCAACTGTGCATTTTTCACACACGCCGTGCATAGCGAAATACAGTAGTTTCAACGCAGCGAATTAAAATGACAACGGCGAAAGCCGCAGAACTGGCAACACTAACAATAGAGCAATAGCGTTCCGTTTCACAGCGTTCCTTAATTACGCGCACACCGGTTGTTTATGTTTAACTTCTGCTGGGTGTCCTATTGCTGATGAATGTTCGGTGATGAGGATGATGATGTCACAGCGCAACGATATGAATGACTGATGCTATATGGGGTGACGATTTTTGGACTTCGTAATGAGAAGGACAGCAGGGTCAGCATAAGTTTATTGTCTCGGGTTTGTTTCGTACAGGTGAATACAAGAAATGGCTATGACATTGGCGGAAATCGGCGGCAATGGAAATGCAGACGGCTATCAGGTAAACTCAGAGTCGTACCAAACAATGTGCTGGAGGAGAGCGGCGAGGTGGGACGAGGCGGTTTTGGCAACGGGCAATGGCAGCGGGTTTTTCTAGATCAACCACTCTCTAGCCAGCTCGGAATTTGTCAAATTCACTTATCCTACCTAGCTGATTGTTGATTCAGACTCGTGTTGGCGATGCGGGCAGCAGTGATGAGCGATGTGGAGATATAATTTTGATTTTCGGGCGGCTTTGTAACGGCAATATCGATGAGCAAACAGCACAATAAAAACACAGGATGCTTACGATACGGCAGTGAAGCCAGAATATTCAGCCGGCTGACGAGATTATTGACGAAGGGGATGAATATCAACGGCTAATGAATGCTGTATTGTGGGACGACGGATGTAATACGATATGTATGGGAACGAGCACTTCCATCATTCACGAAAGATGGAAGCGTGACTTTTTTTTCAAGAAACCGAGTTGAACATCAATTATGAGCGGACAAACAGCATTGAAGAGTGGACAAGTTATTCAAAAACGATGCAGCATAGTACACCCAGGTTTTTTTACGCGGGGGATACGTACCTCGTAAAAAAAACCGCGTTAACTCCTTCCCGTATTATTTAATACGTCACAAATCAAGTGATTTCACTAGCCTGCTGAGCGTTCTAGCGTCCTATGTTATTCAAGTACCCACGAGTGAGCCTCGATGTTGTACGGAATCCGCGTCAATTCGAAAATCCGCGTAAAAACCGCGTTAATTGGAAAATCCGTGTAAAAAAAAACCTCGTAAAAACCTGAGTGTATCGAGAATCCTTGGTAGTTACTAATGGCGTGAATACTACCAGACTTGTTGAAGTGATCGATGCCATCTTCCACACCTCTGGAAACCTTTACTCGCCCAGGGAGCGGTTGAAGATAAGGCCAATCAGAGGTTTCAACGTATCAGCAAATTTCTGAGAAATGCTGGAGGTAGACAATCCGTACCTGCACCTTTGGAAGCGTCATTTTTTTTTCAAAACTGCAACTACGTCATTTGGAGCAAAAGTTAATTGCGAAAGGCGCGAAAAAATCAGCAATCTTCTCGGGCGAGTCTGCAGTTACTCCATTATACGACATTTCTAGACATTTCTAAGGAATTCGATTAGTATTTTTCATGTTCCTAATGTAGGACCAGAAAGATGACGGATCACGTTTCAAATTCGATTCGGTGCGGTTGGTGTAGCTACGACACGCGTTTTCTTGACACTCACTTTAAAGCGCTTCAAGGTGTTTCAATTTTTCCCTGTTGCACCAAGATGTTTCGCGGTAAAAACATTTACGTGCTTTCCACACGAAATATCGAAGGTGTCGTAGTTCTAATGTCCACCAAGGGAGTTACGGTCCTTAAATTACGGCCCACCGGGAAACAGGTTTAGGAATTTGGAGTTAACACCAAAAGTAATTAAAAAAACATCTTCTTGGATGACACTAACGTTTCAGTGGAACTTTTGCCTTCTCAACGTAACATTACTTGCGTCATTTTTATTAGTAATACTTGGTTCAGATTTATATGCCGAATAACACGCTTTAAATGTATTCTGGAGTGGCAAGCTGTAGAATACGCGTGAACACAGTGCAAGCCGGAAGAATTTTCTTTGACGAAAAATCCCCCGGCCAGAACGGGAATCGAACCCGAACCCCCGGCATGATAGTGTGGGACGCTAACATAAAAAACATAAACAATTTAAAATTTATCTTTCTTCTTGATGGATACCAACGTTCCCAGTGGTACATTTTCCGTCTCACCGTAGGTATCAACTTGCGTCATTTATTGATACTTTGTTGAGTTTTCTTATACCAAATGACACGTCTCGAATGCATTCTGATAGCAAACTCTAGAATACGCATGACCACAGTGCAAGTCGAAAGAAATTTCTTTGACCGAGAAATTTCTCGACCAGAACGGTAATCGAACCCGAACCCCCCGCATGATAATGTGTGCCGCTAAACACTCGACCGCGGGATAAACTGGATTTATGAATCGAAATAAATCAGTTCTAGTCACAAAGAACAAAGATAGTTTCATTCATATCCCACAGCATTGAGCTTTTATCTTGTACATGCAAACCTGTTTTTGTGCGGTCCCTTTTCGCGTGATTCCTCGTTTGTGCATCTCTTTTGTGCGATTCCATTATGACATCGGGTCTTGAATCACACTAACTAATCGCACAAATAATAATATCGCACCTAAACAGTCACACAAATGAGAAATCGCACAAAAAGCATCCGCACAAAACAGCACAAAACGACCCCCTGGGGTCGATTTCGGTTTCCCAGGAGTCGACAGAAACGAAAATTGATTTTGGGGGTCGATGGGGTCTGAATATCGACCCCTATGAAATAACACAAGTTCCTATTTTAAATTTTTAAGATGCTCCATAAGTTGTGTTACGTGAACCACCCTGTTATAAGAATGACCATGGTTGCCACCAGTGTTGCCACACGTACAGATTTATCTGGAATGGTACAGATTTTTCCGTTATTTCTGGTACAGATTCTGTACGGTACAGAGTACAAAATTTTGTCAAAAAGTACGGATTGATACAGATTTTTTCCACGTGTGAAATTTCTTACATTTGAACAAAGCAATATTGAGGTACACGGCGACTTTTACGCCGCTTCTGGTGCTGCTGATCATAAAAGCATTTACAAATCAATGATTAAGTTTCATAAGAATGGAATTTCTTACAAGGATCGTCTGCAAAAATTCACGTCGGACAGTGCGACGTATGTTTTGCCCCAGATCACCGGATTGATTATTTGTCCCAGGCTGAAAAACCTGAATTCACGATGCTACATGAAGAGCTGGAAGATTTCTATTTGATCATTCTCACTAATATTTGTGATGAATCTTACGTTGTTTAAATGTACAATGCTACAGATCGAAAATTTTAATAAATGATAGTATGCAATCTAGATTCACCAAACACAAATGACTTGCAAATGTAAGTATTTTTTCATGCTAATAAATTAGTTTTTTCTCTACAACGAATATTTTCGATGCTACAGATTTTTGGAAACAAAATACAGGTAAGAAAGATTTTTAACCCCTCTGGTACGGATTAAAATGTGGCAACACTGAAAAATTAGGCAAGTAAAAAAACGCGAACAGATTCTTACAAGATAATGTGTTTGAGCGTACGAGTCCTTCAGGCATGTTTAACATTTCTCTGTATTTAAAACATATACCCGATTTAACACGAAGGACGTCATTCATGTCCAAACATGCTCCTGATATTTTACTGTATAACAAGCTTGCTTTGAAGTGAACTAGAATAAAGTGATTGAAAAAGAATTTACAAAATTCTTGTGAATGGCGTAACAAAAACATTCTTTTTTATTATTTCAGAAAACTTGAGATGGGTCGAGAAGAGGGAAAAATGTTATTAGAGTTATTATAGACCAACAGATTTTCTCTCCAGCTGGACGAGTCTACATTACCCAGCAATAAAGCTCCATTGTTCCTTCAAAACTTTCAAAACAAAATTTGAGCAGAAGAGAAGTTCCGCATTTGTCCAAATTATCACAAAAACTTCAAGACCATGTTTTATTATCATATGTCATTCAATTGGGCCCATTACACAAGGATTTTACTAAAATAATTTCGGATCTTAAACATTTTTAGATTCCTCAATGGATAATAAAGGGTGTGTCACATCAAATTGCATCACGGAAAAAACGCTGTAGAAATTCGCCCAGTAGACCGATCCTTTTGAAAATTTTAGACAGAAAAATAAAAACTATTAAACAACTTTTGGCATTTTCTTTTTATTCATACTTCGAGCCCAAGCCCGTATGCTCGCACCTTCCTATTTATCCCGTCCATAAGGTTCTGTACAACGTCAGGTTGTAGTTTTTTTTTGAACAGAAATCCATTTTCTCTTGAAGTCCGCCTCCGATTTGACAACTTTTGGGTTCTTCCGGAGGGCCTGCTTCATAATCGCCCAATATTTCTCTATTGGGCGAAGCTCCGGCGTTGGGCGGGTTCATTTCCTTTGGCACGAAGGTGACCCCGTTGGCTTCGTACCACTCCAACACGTCCTTTGAATAGTGGCACGAAGCGAGATCCGGCCAGAAGATGGTCGGGCCCTCGTGCTGCTTCAATAGTGGTAGTAAGCGCTTCTGTAGGCACTCCTTAAGGTAAACCTGCCCGTTTACCGTGCCGGTCATCACGAAGGGGGCGCTCCGCTTTCCGCAAGAGCAGATCGCTTGCCACACCATGTACTTTTTAGCAAACTTGGATAGTTTCTGCTTGCGAATCTCCTCCGGAACGCTGAATTTGTCCTCTGCGGAGAAGAACAACAGGCCCGGCAGCTGACGAAAGTCCGCTTTGACGTAGGTTTCGTCGTCCATTACCAGGCAATGCGGCTTCGTCAGCATTTCGGTGTACAGCTTCCAGGCTCGCGTCTTCCCCACCATGTTTTGCCTTTCGTCGCGGTTAGGAGCCTTCTGAACCTTGTATGTACGCAGGCCCTCCCGCTGCTTGGTCCGCTGGACGAATGAACTTGACAAATTCAGCTTATTGGCGACATCTCGGACCGAACTTCTCGGATCACGTCTAAACTGCTTAACTACGCGCTTGTGATCTTTTTCACTGACGGAGCATCCATTTTTGCCGTTCTTCACCTTCCGGTCGATGGTTAGGTTCTCGAAGTATCGTTTCAGTACTCTGCTGACCGTGGATTGGACGATTCCCAGCATCATACCGATGTCCCGATGTGACAACTCCGGATTCTCGAAATGAGTGCACAGGATTAATTCACGACGCTCTTTTTCGTTCGACGACATTTTTCCAAATTTACGAAAAATTGACAGTGAAGCATGGCCAACGTGATCTATACACTCTTATCTGATTATAAGCGAAAGCTGAAGATATAATTCCTAAAAATTAAATTTCTACAGCGTTTTTTCCGTGATGCAATTTGATGTGACACACCCTTTAGATCAGTACTATATCACATCTATGGAATGAGCCAAGGTGATAATCGTTTTTCCATCATCATACTTTGTCGAAAAAGGCTTCATCATGGTTACAAACAACGCGAAATCGAAGAAACCATTTTAAAATCAACGAATGCGGAGATTTAAGGCTTCAATTAGCCAATATTGAACATTATTTTGAGATTTTGGTAGTTGTGGATAGATTGGTTTGCGATTTGATTGTTTTTATAGTTTATGAGTAATTTGTATTAATAATTACTAATTACACTTGATATTTACAAATTTTTTTGTCTATTTATTTTGTTGAATATGATGAGTTTTTGTATTATAGGACTTTCAACACTTTTGGCTGGTTTGTCACATTACTTCCATTTTTTCGAAGAATGTCGGGAGAGTGAATTGAACTCGTGACATTTTGGGTGAGAGGTGCGGATGTCACCACTACGCCAGATCGCCTCTGTGAGAAAATACTGTTTAATCAACTGCAATGTTTTCAAATTGATAATTATTCAGTAAGAAAAAAACTAAAGATAAAATTTCAAAAAAAGTTGACTATGGGGGTCTAAGGTATGACTTAATTCTGGAAAAGGGGTCTCTTGCTCAAAACAGTTTGAGAACCCCTGCGTTAGGGTCACAATGAAAACAACTGTTTGTTTTTGCTCTAACTTTTATATGTCAAATTCTACATACAAACTGTTTTCGGAAGGCTTTTAGAACTTACTAATACAAACATTTTGAGATGCAGAACTCAATACCTCAACTTCACTCAAAGTTATTGATATTTTTTCACAAAAAAACACGCTCTTTTCATTTGTTTGTCATTCTTTCTAGGGCAAACAAAAAAAAAAGTTTGTTGACGGAATTTGAAAGAAGAAATTCCACTCTATATAATACGTGATTTGGGTAATACAACATCAAAACTTTAAGTAGGATTAAGATATTGACAAGTTCTGCATCGCAATATGTTGGAATTGATGAGTTCTAAAAGTCATACGAAGACAGTTGTGATGTAGAATTTGAAATATAAAAGTTAAAGCAAAAAAAAAATCCGTTTTTTCATGGTTACCCTAATGCAACTTAGATAGAAAGCGCCAAAAACACCGCGAACAACGCAAAAACAATCTTTAGACAAAAACTGTCTACAACAAAGTTGTTACATATGATAGAGCGCTCATTTTTATGTTATCAAAAATAGGGTGACAAAAAGTGTCGATGAAATAAAAGATCTAACTTTCTTATCTTTATAGATAGAGATAAACATAATTCAACAATGTTGTAGCCCCAATCATTTTAAACAACTTTGTAGAACAAAGCTTTTTTCTATCTTTTAATATAATCGATTCAGCGCTTTTTTTCTAAGTTGCATTAGGGTGACCATGAAAAAACGGTTTTTTTTGCCGGTCTACTTGGATGATTTCAACGATTTTATCGGTTTCCACGACGATTGACCTACCAGTACGGGGTGTATCTTCGACAGCCACTACACCAGAACAAAATCGATCAAACCAACGCTGCGCTGTGCGAATCGTTGCATAAACTACACGAATTTTGTCGGCCGCCTTCGTTGCAGTTTTACCTCGCAGGTATCAAAAACGTAAAATATGGCGAATTTCTTTCTTCTCCATTATTGACACGCTATAACTTGAGACTGAAAAGGACAATCACAACACTGTCCAAACGACACTTGTAGCACAGATTGTCGTCTTTAAATAGCCGTATAGTATGACCCGATGCGATAAGTACAACACAAGATATGTTTAAGTGTTGCCATATATTGACAATATACGACTTTTTTTTCCCCAACCCAATCAAATTGGCCAACTCAGAGCGATCTTGCAAGAATTTTGTTTTATGCAACAACTTTTTCACAGAAAATAGAAATTTATTTTAGGCCACGAACCATGTTGAAATCTGAAAGCTTGGGGCGAGAAATATTCTCTCCGCTTCTTATCTCGGTTTTTATTTCTTATCTTAATGATGAAAAATGAGAGTAGCTTCCATATATTCATGAGTCACTGAATACTTGATTAGCATTCAGATTCGATGCAAAATGCAAAACTGATTGAAGTTTAAAGTCGGGGTTTTTTTTTCTCATCCTGTGATTGGATCATGTTTCCATTATCTCGGTACCAACTGATAACTAGTTGCATCGAAGTAGATTTTACCGATTGCATAACAACTAAAACATGCTTATTACAGAATTCCCTTCTCTGCTTCTGTTGTGGTACAAATAACTGGTTGAATTTTGAACGAGTCTAGTTTTTCATATAAAAATTAAACCAACTTCGTGTGCAACCGTTCGCATCACGGGAGGAAAGTTCGGAGTGCTTGGGCGTTGACTTCCGTGAGCAACTATCAACCACTACCCATTACCTGAGGCTAAATTTGAAGTTTGATATCGTTACCATTTGCAGCCACCATCACCGGTGGCTGATGTAATCGGTTATAGTAAGTAGGTATTCGCCTTAAGTGGGAAATGCAAATCCACGGCCAACCGCCAGAGATTGCAAATTACTGCGCCATAACGAAAGCGAAATGTTTATCATCATTTGAGAGCGAAGCAAAGCGGCGCGCAAGGACACCACCATTACGGTGTTGCACACTTCATCTGCCAGGGTTTGTCGGACTCTCCGCGTTTCGCATCGGCGCGCTCTCCCACAAAGTCGTTTACATCAAAGTTCATCTTAATTGCAATTGCTGATTACTTCATAGTAATTTCTCCTTGATATCGAAACCTCTTCTGCGTGCGGCGACGGGTTCATCAGTAACAAGAGAGAGAAAAAAAAACCTGTCGTACTGGTCTTTAAAATCATCGACAGTGCGCTACGTTTTACTACGTGTTTTGCAACGCTGCTGCGTTTGCTTGATTGGCGTTTGCATCGGAAACATCATCGAACCTAACTGGACCGCCTGCCTAAAGGTGACTGGTTGCAGCAGAAAAACTGGAAATAGACTTTCTCGTTCATCTCGGAATGGCCGCTTCGCAACGGAGAGGAGGTATTGAATGCAAAAATACAACTTTTAACGTCCGGTATCCGAGACAATATTTTGGAAGATTTGAAAAGCCACATAAACCCAATACAGACTGTATTGTGACGGATGGGAGGTACTAAGGCCAATGAATTATTTTTACCAAGGCTAATTGAATTAGAGATGCTTTGATTTTAAAATTCCGTCGTAGAGAAAGTCGAATTGAAAACACAATACTGGTGATGTTATGTCACAACCACGACGGACGAGATTATGCAGTATTTTCTGAAAGTGAGTACAGAGTTGTAATTTTCTCTGAAAAAAAAATCCAAGACTAATTATTTTTGATAAGATATTTTAATTACTAATAAAATGTAGATGAACTCTGTTGTTCTATGTCCCTGCAAGTGATTCCTTATTCGGATCTTTGATTGGTTAGAGCTAGATCAATGTTTCGGCCAGTAATGTATGTGAATATATATTATAAGCTCCACAAAAACTAAACATTATCATTAAACTTCATATAGCGATAGACACATTTCTCACAGTCGAGATCATTTATTATTGGTACTCTAATTTTAGTGATCATAAACCTTTTATGTTCGTCAATGATGGAAACGAATATTCGAATCAAATAAATGTGGTTCACCCTGCGCTCTCTTATTAACCTAGCCCATGAGATGCATGGACTACAAACAAAATATATGATGCCTAATGATGGCCTCATTCCCATCTGTCTAAACTGGATACAAAGATTTCCCACGGAGTTTAAATTGTATATTACACATTTCTTATAGAACTCCGTTTGTTCATACATTGCCGAATGATCTACAGACTATCAAAAGCACAAAACTCGCTTGCATAGACGTGTCACTGTATCAGTTCCACAGAAAAGTATGCAAAAAAATTTTATGAGGGTAGTACACTATGGAAACTTGCAAAATCTGAAAAAATGCTGATTCTCTGGGATGTCTACTTTATTTTAGTTTCTGTCCCAAGTTTGTCCGACGCTCCGTTCCAAAGTTGCAAGCCAATTAGTGGACCTAAGTCTTTGCGTAAGCAGTGCGGATCCAAAATTAAAAACGTGTTTTTCTAGAAACGAAGTTTTGCAAACTAGTGGGAGTTCTATCTCCGGAACGGTCCATCCGATATTGATGATTTTTTCCCAGATTCTCCACTAAATTTCCTGTCATCGTACGTGAGATTTTTGTGATATTTTGGAAAATAAAATTTTGGTGAATGTTTTTGTCTCGATTTATGAGACAAAAACGCAATTGTTTTACAAAAAATATCACAAATTCGTCAAAAATCTATATTTTGAAAAAATCATACGAATGTATGACAAGATTAAGAAAAAAATCATTGGTTAAAATCAGTCCACTAGAAAAACTAGTGGAACTCCCACCAGTTTATAAGGTTATGGCTGCAAGGGTTCAACAAACCGGTTGCGGCTATTCAGGGGACAGTCCAATTGACACCAAATCTATTTTTTTGTTTATTAAGTAATATATCTATATAAATAAAAATGTAAGGCAAAATCTGTTGGTAAGCGGAAAACCCGAAGAAGGGGTGGTCCGATTTTAGCCTTCTTTATTTTGTTGTATTCGTCTCTTCCCGTAGGTCAATATAGTGGAGAGAGAAAAACCGGCAAATTTTCGGGAAACTTTGAAGGAAGGTCGGAAAATTCGGAAAATTGAATTCCCCCATGTTCGAAAATTACATCATAATAAGCGTTGCCATACAAATGAAGCATACATTTCTGCATAATTCAAGAACTAATCAAGCAAATTTTTTGGGCGGGACGAAGTTTGCCGGGTCAGCTAGTCTATAAATAAAAATGGAAGGCCAAATGTGTTGGTAAGTGCAAAACCCGAGGAAGGAATGGTTCAATTTGAGTCATCTATATTTCGTTGTATTCGTCTCTTCCCGTAGATCAATATAGCGGAGAGAAAAATCGGAAAATTGAATTCCCATATGTTCTACAATTAGCTAAGCGTTGTTAGTCCATTTGATGTTGGCCCTAACGAAATTGATTTTTGTTCAAAAGTGGACAAGGATTTTCAGACGGAATAACGCATTCCTATATCTTCTATCTATATAAACAAAAATGGAAGGCCAAATGTGTTCTAGCCTTATGTGGTAAGTAGTTCTGGTATCTAGCAACATGCCTGATATTTTTGAGCGCGAAAAAAACAAGAACTATCCATTTTGGTGCAATTTTTGTGTTAACAACTTCAAATTTAGAGCAGTAAGAGCAAATTTACCGAAAAGCCATTGAAAAAACTGTTTAGGACCTGCTGAGCCGATCATGAGTTTTATTACCTGTTTTTGTTGAAAGTAACATCAAAAATTCAAATATAAAAAATCATTTTTACCATTAAGTGTTTACTGCTAGACGGGCAGGTGGCAACTATATTGTCACCAACATTTTACGCTAGCCCTTTTACGGGCAGATGACAGTTTTATTGCCACCAACATTTCACGCTAGGTGAGCAGTCGCAACTATATTACCATTAATTTTGCAATGTTTTTAACTGTTTTGCGTATTGGAAAAAATTGTTTTGTGTATATTAGCGATACGACATATGTAGAAAAATTTTCGATTGAGAACTTCTTCACATAAATGTCGCTGCCAAAGAGACGATATGGGGGTCTCCGTAGCCACATTGGTTGCGCGTTCGCTTAGTAAGCGATCGATCGTGAGTTTCAAACTCAGGGCTCTCATTGACCATCTTTGTGTTGTTACAGAATAACTACGTCCACGCAACAATCACCAGCGATGGAGGTCGATCCACGGTCGAAATAAGATCGATTCATCCATACAAATGCTCTGCTCTGCAAGACACATGGGGCAGCTGTTCCATAAATAACTCAACAATGATCAATCAACTGTCTCCGCTATCCGGTGGATAATGGAAAATCAGAAAGAATACTCTTACGCCTAAATGGCTACTGTGTAAATGTACCATATGCAATAGTATAGAAGGAATTCTCTTACGCCGAAAAATGGCAACTGTGTAATGTGCTAATTATAGATATGATAACCATGTAACATGTCCACGATTAAAATTCAGCTCTGTTAATGCTAATATGCTAATGAGCCTGAAATAAACAAATGGGTTAAAAAAAGAGACGATATGTATGTTGATTAATGAACAGATATATGACCTACGAAGATTTAGGTACTATCGTTGTAGCGTCGCTTCGCTTCATATGTATTTTAACCGTCAACAAAGGCTTTTAAAAGATTAGGAGGAGTTCCGTTAGCCATATAAGAACCCAACATTGCCTTCAAGCTACAGACCTTTCACCGTTTTCTCAGCGCTGAGTAAACTGTTCGAGAAGATCATTCTTAGTCGTTTTACCAAATTCGTAGACGAACACAACATTTTCCTGCCTGAACAAGTTAAGAAAGAGTCACCTACCAGCTGGTTTGGATAATGAATAACATCCGAAAAATCAGCGCTGTCTCCAAGGCCACAGCTATAATCGAAAATCGTAAATGGGTTCTACATCAGCTAATTAAGGAAAACAATTTGCGACTAATGATGAATCCTCTCTCTCCCAAACAAAATGATGTTCTCTTGGTTGTTCGTTCTGTGGACACAGTGATGCGATGAGAGGAAATATTGCAACTTAAGCTCCTCTCTTTGATAACTTATTTGGTATAAAAGAAACGATTTGCGATTTCTAGTACATAATCTTGTTCCAGCCAGTAACGTGTAAATCACTCGCCGAACATGCAATGATTGCTCTATGGACACTGAGGAGAAAGCCAAAACTCAAAACATCTCTTACAATACGCGTATCCGTATCCAGTAAATTTGTGCGGTCCCTATCCCCCGCACAAAAACATGTTTGCCTGTACTCAATTCTTTCTTACTTCGTTTGACTCACATGAATTGCTAAATCACACGAACTGAATATAAGTTTATTAGAAAATAGGAACAATTATGTATAAAACTGATCATAAATATCATGTTCATACTAGTCTTAGAATTGCTGATATCGTTGCGTTGCGCCTTGCTCAAAGCATTCGTACAAGAAACTTTTTATTACCACGTTCTCGCACGTCTCATTACTCGAAAACTCTATTCGTACAAGGCATCACATTTTGGAACCTATTACCAGTTGATATTAAGTTTATTCGCTCCATAACTAGGTTCCGTCGCGAATCTGTGGCATGGCGTTTAATGCAGCAATTGTTCAGAAACATTTCCCTGAAAAATATATTTTTCGGAATTGATTTTTTGAACACACTAATTAAACTTTAATGAAAATACCAAGAATATGTGTAAACTTTTCTGAAAACATGAAAGCATCTAAAACTATTTTTTGGGTATTCATTTATTTATTTGGCCAGCATTTGTATGACGTCACCCGCTTCAATATGCCGTCGGTTTCAATAGGAACATGCACGAAAAAAATATATCATAGAAAGCTTCTTTCTATTCAGAGAATGTTTTCTTCTCGCAGGAAAAACTATGGATTATTTAATCAGACTTTCTAGTTAGTTGAAAAAGTTTTCTGCAAATAAATGTTTTAGGAGGAATGTTTTTTTGACGTAGAACTACGTCTTACATTAAGAGTGTCAAATCAGAAAACAGGGCACGCTTTTATGAAATAAAGTTAACGTTAATAACTATTTTTGCCGCGAACGGATTTTGGTGATTTACATACCAAACGAATCGGAAATTCCCTAAGATTTGTGCTCTACATTATAATCCCATAGTGTGTAAATGGTTAAAATTCATGAAAACTATAAGCGTTTCCATTTTCCTATACATTTGTTCTGTCCATTTGTGTGCTTTCCCGAACAGAGCTGTCAATAACGGGCAACTGATGGACGAGCAACGGAGGGGAAATCGTAAGACTTAAAGTCTCCGTGAACAAAGGAAAAAAAGAAGAACGAAGGGGAATATTTGTCTAATCTCCCCTAATGGATCTCGCTGAGGCAAACTTTCAGAGGCGAATGAACTCTATGAGTTTGAAGACGGCAAACTTTCATTCTTCTTGAGGACACCGACTGAACAACATCGTTGCTGGGCGAGCTGGACAGTGTGAAGTGCACATGTATAAGTGTTTTTCGGAAGACTGGTAACGAATTCAATTCTCACTCCCGACATTCTTCCGAAAATTGAAGTAAAGTGACGTACTAGATAAAAGTGTTGAAAGTAACTATAAAACAAAAACAAAAAATAAGAGTAACAGTATAGAGTATCTCTTGAATTATTATGTGTAGATTTATGTAGATTATGTAGATTTATAAAACAAACATGTAAAATAAAGATCATTTAAGTAAGTAAGTTGGTAGTCATCCAATAGTCAAAAATGCCATTCATTCATTTCCGCTTAAGCTCATCGTAGGAACCACACAAAGAATACTACAGTTAAGGTGGCCGGTGAAATATTTGATATTTATTGACAGATAAGGTTTGATTTGATATTTGTACAAACACTATTTTGTTTGCCACTCTTCAATTTTCAACAGTAGTAAACAATATCAAACACCGAACATGGAAAAAATCAACTGAAATATTCAAGGTAACCTAACCATATACCGACAGGTTCGAAGAACAGACTGAAAAAATATTTTAGATATCCAATAATTGAATATTTGCTTGTCGTGTTTTGTGTAGAATATATTTGATCAGTACACGTTGGACAAAATTTATCTGTCAAAAAGAGTCAAATATTTGGCTTCGGTCAAACAGTGTATGAGCCAAATAGAAGGCCAAATCAGCAAGCGGCAATACAGCAATATCATTGACAGACGCATCTCGATTGACACAAAATAAAATTGTTTTTCAGTTTTGTTTATTTTTAATTTTTACTGTTTTTTCTACATGAGATGAAATATCTGTTGGAAAAACGTCATTAAACGGTTGTGAGCACAATGTCTTTAAGCGGTATTGGTATCAATAAAAAAAAATAAGCAGGAAATACTAATTGTTCCATAGCCTTATGAATAACGTGATGTATCACTGAAGAAGTTATCGCGTATACAATTATATTATCCAACCGATCGAAATATTTTTTGTGACGATTATGTCATGGATACCTCTCACCGGTGTTCAAATTATCGAAACCAGTTCATCCACGATTACGGAAACGAGAATCAAGAGGCGACTGGTTGGGGGTGCATTCACCTATGGTTAGTGGAATCATCAGAATTTACGTAACATTTGTTGAGTACGATGAATTCCAACCGGTGAACGATTCTTGGGGTTGCAATATGGTACGTAAATAACAGAGCAACGAGTTAATTACCATAAACAAAATAAGCAATTTGCAACGGAACGTCACATTCCATCATGAAGATGGAAATTATTATGAAAGGTCAGTGCGACATGGAAAGCTGTAAAACATCTTTTTTTAGGCAGTCATTTCGCTGTCTAAACCTTCACGCCGTTTAGGTCTTTTCTCTTTCAGCACTTGTTCGCTCTCACCACGACCGTTATATGTTGAGTGGTATGCTGATGGGAGAAACGGAACATAAACCCAAGCGGATAAAATTGAAACCGAACAGACCCCTGCGCGCGCTGTCGGAAAAAAACCACGAAATGCTAATTATTCTGCTCTAAACTCTCATTACAGGGCATAATTTGATGGGAAGAAGAAATATCTTGGCAAGGCATTGTTGTTGGGTTGCCAACTTTTTCTGGCTTCTCTTTCTCCGTGTGATTATGGCTGATTCCAATGATTACGGTTCGAAGAGCAAGTGTGCGCGCATGTTGTTGATGATGTTGGGTCAGACAATAGCAAAGTTTTTTTTAATTTTATTTTGTTCACAGGGTATGTTTTGATTCCATGCACCTCTACCATATGTATATGCAGACGATATGGTGGCGATGGACGCACAAAAAATCGTGGATCTTCAAGCGTGCAAGGTCTGCTCCGCTGGTTCCGCGGTCACGATGCCCTATAATCCGTTGATATGGGATGTGGGTTACTGGAGCACTATTCAGACTGCATGGATTGTTAGCGAGTCGACTTTTCTTACTGCCCATAGTAGTAATCTGAAGAATCTGTTTGGATTCGCGCGTTCAAGTCGTTTGATTATCTCATTCCGGAAATATTTTTGGAAACATAAAATGTTAATACGAATATTAGGATTGACTTCGTCTAGACAATCCAATACAAATGAAATATTCAAATTGATTACATTAAACGGAAATTTTAATTTAAAAACTAAAAAACACTCGAAAAGTACAAAATAACCTTCGAAAACAAAGGCCCACTGAAGCCTGGAGGTTCAGCGAAGCACAAAATCTAAAAGTAAAAAAAATATCAATGACCCTCCTCCTGTTGTTTTTCTAGCACACGTAGATAATACTATGAAAAAAAGTTTCAAATAACGGGATTTGTACCGCGATAGTTATCTGCTCAAACTTGAAAATATAGAAATCAAAAAGGCCACTGTATCGATAATGAAATTCAAAGTGCAAACTGCGTGAAATTAGACACAAGGTTCATCAAATGGACACACCCTGAAGCCTGAAGTAATTAAAGCGGCGGCAAGGTTACCGTTTATTTTTTTGTACCGACGGACAATACACACGCTGTTGAAATCACAGTTAGTTAATGAAATCGTAGGCGGGGCCAACAACCGGGTTGAGTAATTTAATATGTATATACAATTGGTGTGGATCAAAAAATGTAACCAGCCCTCTGCTTCCCCATTACTAGATAATCCAAAATAACTACCTGGGTATAATAGCTCACGTAATTGGAATCGGCATCCAGTAGATTATCCACGGAGTGATTCTTCAACGACGTGAGCCTCGCAGTGCTCCCGCTGCTGTTGAGATTATTACTAGCAAAGTTGTTGTTGAAATGCCGCAGTCCACTGTGGATCCTTGGGCTTGGGCTGTTGGAACTGTTGTTGTGGCTTCCAGCGTTGAGAAAATTGTTGCTAATGCTATGACCGCTGCTCAGATTGCTGCCGTTGTTCAGTTTGAGGTTCCGCAGGCGATACTTGTTCTCGAACATAAAACCATTGGCGGTGAAATCATCCATCGACTTTGACTTTGAACGGCTCGCTGAACTCAGCTGGAAGAAAGTCGCTTGCTTTTGGAGACGCGGGGGAACGAACTGACCGCCACCACCGACACCGACGCCGGCGTGATGCACCGTTGAATGTCGCCTGGAGTATCGTAAATTGTTAGTTTATCTTTACTTTTATGGGATAATGTTGAACGCAATTTCGGTGATGGGTGAAATTCAGCACTGAAGATTTATAGTTAGCAGACTCTCTCTTTCCTACAATGTCATCAAGTTTGTGCATTTTTGCTCCACATTCATATTTCATCGACTTCTAGCAGAAGGCAGAAGGAAACCTCAACAACAGATAGCAAGTCCTCTCTTCGCGAGTCAAATTCATCGTATGCAAATTAACGGTATAGTCAACTTTTCCTCCCCGGCTGAGCTGCACCAGAATTTCTTTCTGACATGGTCATAATGCTGAACCGTGAAGGGGACCCACATACGTCCGCAGAGCAATGCCCGGCTCAATTCAGGTTCGCTAATTGACGCTGAACGGAATGGAATCAGTTGCAGCACTTATACCGAGGAGCACCGGCTTCTGTTGATTGAGATATTGATTTATGACCTTTCGCGTTCGTATTGACTTGGTACGATTTTTTGGTCTTATTCCAATCTATAAAAGAAATTACAAGCGAATAGTGATAACACAACGATTAAAATTAGTTGCAATTGAGCTTTAACATTGATTATATTTAGCATTAAGATGCTGGATTAAATTACTGTTTTCGTGGAGAGCACTTTTCAATCGAAATTGGTATATAAAAGAACGTGTTTCTAGAAATGTGTACCAATACATAGAACAAGCTGTTTTTTATAAACAAGAATTTCACAAATATGGTGAGAAGACGGCATGTTAATTGTACTTACACTAATTTCTAAAAATTAATCAGCGAAGTCTTCCGCATCATTCTTAAATATCGCATTACATTCCTTTATTTTATTGTGTTTTTGTCTCATGTTGCATTGATTTAATCTTATTTATTATCGGGAGATTCGACAAAGCTAATAGCCTGATTTTTCGTAATTTTTCCTTCTTCCTGCGGGTAAACGTTACATTCGGGTAAATGTTGTATTCGGGTAATCGTCGCATTCGGGTAGATGTCCCATACGGGTAATTGGAATTCGGATAAATATCTTTCGGATAGCTGTCGTTTGGGTAACTTTCTCTGGTCAGATAAAACAAAGCTGAACTTGGTCGGATCAGACTGTAAACGCTGTACAACTGTTCTCGGTCCTATTCACTCTGCTTTCTAGCCACACTACACAAGCAAAACATTCAAACCTAAATCAATACCCATAGCATGGTCTGGGTTTCTCCTGGCACGGAATTGGTCCAGTTTTATGGTTCAAGTAGATAAAGGATTGGTACCCTTATGCTGAAACAATTGAAAACGTAACGGAAAATGCCGCTAAAATATGCTAAGCGGATTCTACTAGATAAGGATCCTCAGCATACATTCAGTAATGTTAAGGAGTGGTTGTAAAATTGATGTTATGCTGTCGTCAGCCTAGTCCATCGATTCAAACCCGACAGAAAAAAACCTATAGCAGATTCTCAAGAAGTTCGTGAGTCCTGTGAAACCAAGAAATAAAGAGGAACTGTTGAGCGAAATCCAGGAAACAACATCTTACCCCCACTTTATACTATTCCTGTCGTGGAGTCAGTAACTACGAGAGTCCTCGAAGTGATCAGGAACATTGGTTATATCATAAAATATTGATAAGCGAAACATTTTCCTGAATGACATAATGTCTTAATTTTTGACGCTCAATTTTTTTATTTAGATATGCTGAAGAGCAAGTTTTTTATCAAATATTTTTATAACATTGAAATCTATCATTTTTTGAGAATGATAATAAACCAATTTGTCATGATAAAAAACATAAGATTTAATATTCTGGTAAGCCTTACCTTATTCGCCTTTTTCAATGAGCAATGGTCTTATGGTTCCGTCTGGTCTTGTTGATCAGTTTTTATTCCAGTAGGAAACAATGGAAGATATTTTTTTTGAGAAATATTTGGCCAATCAATTCTAAAAACATTTAATTGAACTGCAAAAAAATGCACTTAGGTTTCAGAAAACATAACTGCCCAAAAGGTGCAATTGAAGCTCTCTTGAACCTGTCCTCGCCTACATAATTTCTATAACATCTTGATAGACTGTTTCTTAAACAATGAAAATTTGTAGCGTATATTGGCTACAACATTGAAAAACAAATGGCATCGAGAAGTTGTATATAAAACAAAAATCTTTACATAACTCATGAAAGAATCGCTAAATCACTCGGGAAGAACAGTGGCGTCAGAAAAAGTGGTCTGAAAGTTCCAGTGAAGATCAAGAAGGTGATAAATCAATCCAAGTGTCAATCAAACCTCAACCAGGAAAACCAGAAAAATCAAATATATGTTATTGAAGCGACGAAATGTGTTCCAGATTGTATCGACAAGACGTAGAATGATAATTGATATACAGTGACGGAAAAGATTATCAGTATGTTCAATATAAAGTCTTCCAATAGCCATTAGTTCAAAGAACAACAAAACGACACAACTTCTTGGCGTTCTAGTGAGATAGTTTTAAAAACAAGCTCATTGATGAATGAACTTTATGGGTAACGAGTTTTTGAACACATATGTAAAAAATCGAATTTTACAATAAGACCATATCATAATTTCGCTGGTTCGATCGTTAATTACATGGCTTCAGTGGCTTCAGCTTCTATCCAATATCACACGGTCGATTTTTGACGTAGAACTACGTCTTTCAGGAAGGGTGCCAAATCAAAAAACAGGTCACGTTTTTATGAAATAAAGTTAACGTTAATAACTAATTTCACTGTGAACGAATTTTCATGATTTGGATACCTATCGAATCGGAAATTCTCTAAGATTTGTTTGATATACTATACATTACAATTCACTAATCTCTAAACGGTTTAAATTCATGAAAACTGAAAGAACTTCCTTTTTTCCCATACATTTGTTCTGCCGATTTGTGTGCTAACCCTATCCGTGTTTCGAATGCTTAGAAAGGGTGTTCGGTCAAACTAAATTGCGTGTAAATCGATTATTTGTTTATTAAAAAAATCAAAGTATCTTTCTTTTTGAAGTTCAATATGTATAAAAGACGGAAAAAATACTCAGTTAAGATTCCGGTCGACCTAGTCCAAATCAGCGAACCTTTCGTTTGACGCATGCCATCAGATTTTGTACAGTCACCTTATCCACTTTCTTCGCCGCAGAACGCCAGTTTGCTTTGAACTGCTTCTCGCTGCTAACAGTTTTTTAAGTCTTCCTAAGGTTCTGCTTAACTATCGCCCAAAATTTTTCGATTGGGCGAAGTTCTGGTGTGTTGAAGACACTCTTTCTCGTAAATTTCCTGGTTGACGGTCCCGGTTGCAACGAAAATGTCGCTTTTCAAGCCACAGGTACAGATAGCTTGCCAAACGAGATATTTTTTGGCAAACTTTGATAGTTTAATATGCTTGAAAATGTCTGCCACCTTTCCCCTTCCGGTTGCTGTATAATACTCTTGTCCAGGAAGCTGTCTGAAGTCTTGACATAGGTTTCGTCGTCCATTATTTACCACGCAATCAAACTTTGTCAACAATGTCGTAAACAGCTTCCGAGATCTTGTTTATGCCGTAAGGTTTTGCTTATCGTTGCGATTTGGAGACACTACCTTCTTATAAGTCGTTAGTCCGGATCGTTTTTAGCTTCATGCACGGTTGTAGACGATATTCCCAACTTATTTGCGACATCTCGAACGGAGAGGTTGGGGTTGCGCTTGAAAGCGCTAGCCACTCTTCTGTTCGTCACTGCGGCTCCCGGCTTTCGATTTCCCCCAGATCCATGCTTTCTAGTTGTCGACAAACGTTCCCCGAACACTTTTATTACTTTGGTGACGGTTGATTTGGCCACATTCAACGATTTTGCTATTTCTGCGTGTAGTTTGGATTTTCACGACGCATGTACAAAATTTTGATTCGTCGCTCCTCTTGCTTTGACGCCATTTTGGTAACTAAAGATCTAATGTCAAAATCCAAATAGAGGCATCATTCTACACACACACACACCTACAAAATAAGGGGTGATCAGGTTTTTTATATGAATGATTAGAAAAAATACGGCGAATTCAAGTTGACCACTTTTTGATCCGAACACCCTTTAAGTCGAACATTTCTTAACAGATCGGAAAGATGTTCGCATCAATTGATAGAAAATATTTCTGCGCATCTATAACAACTGATAAAATGTTATTTTTCATGAGATGAACAATTGAATAACTGTAAAATGTCAAGCGTTATCTGAACGCCCTAACTGCCAAGTTTTTATTGGCCTGATTTACGGTTTCTCCAACACAGACTTTTAAATCGATGTACCTGTGGAAATCCGCATCGCAAATATACATGCAAGTCGGGGGTATTTTGGTTCCCACCGAGCTGTGTTTCCCTAACACAGACTTCAAAATCAATGTGCCTGGGGGAATCCACTTTGCAAATACATGCAAGTCGGAAGTATTTTTCGGTGTTGAGTACTTTTACACTCGCTTGTCGTTGTGCGGACCGGGATATGTTTCCTTTTAACGTATTTTTAAACTGAGAAGCCTGGAAAATTCGTCTTTTCAGATACTAGAGGTGAGTGAACTTTCACGGTTCGAGAACTATGTAAACATGAGATATGCAATAATTTCAGACAAATTTTTGACAATTCTTCCGTTCACACATTTTGGTAGTTCTAGGCATCATATCAAACGTAAATGGACGTTCATCAAATTTATTTGTAACGAAGAACATAAATTTCGATGCATTCTAAAATAATATTCGAAGTGGTAAACAAGTGGATTGCATAATATAATTTCGTAGTTCTACGTCGAAAATATGCGGTCGTGTCTTAGATACAACCCCTTACAATTTTTTTTCAAAAACATACTTAGAGTAAATGATCTTGGTTTGTCCAATTTGGGGTGTTTTACGCAACTAGTAAATGCAAATCGATTTTTCTTCATGAAAATCACACATAATCGATACGAGTTTGGGTTTGTTGAAAAGCCCCAAGTCTCTAGTTTCTAATACTACCATAAGGTGTTGAAATTATTCAAATTTTTATGTTTTTTAACGATTTTCCTTAAAGAAGAATTATGATCATGGTTTGACCACCTCTGATCATGGTTTGCCCAAAAAAAATGATCATGGTTTGTCCGGTTTTAGAAATCTCCATTTTTGAATGAAAACATTCGAATTCACAAATAGATGTTGCATTTATCATTGCTTGAGTTTACTGTCATCATATTGATTCATTCATAATTTAGGCTTTCTTCAGAATATTGCCTTTTCTTGGGCATTTTAGAAGTATTCACCTCAACACAATCAACACAGAAAAACCATACTTCTGCTCTGCGCGAAGCACACCATAAACAAACATAAACAAACTGCAGAGCGCCAAGCGGTTGCCATAGAAATCATGTGGACAAAACAACATTATTGAATTGGACAACTCATGATCAGAATTGAGTTCATCAAAATGCGTTAATTTAATGGTTTAGCTATGTAAATCCGATACAAATGGTGAGCAAGCATGATGTTTACAATATTTATAAGTGTTGTAATCCAGAGAAGGTCTGAATACGTGCCAAATAATCATCTGGTGATCGATTAAAAGTTAGCTCGAATGAGGGGCGCATTGACACAAATAGAAGGTGTATTTTATAATCCTTTAAAACATGTGATTTCGTAAAAACATACTATCAAACTACTATAAATCATGTAAAAGGCAATTTCATTTATATGTTTCGAAACATTCGAAGGCCTTATTTGACACAGGAGCGCTGAATTAGAGCATTCAAAAAAGTGGGCAAACCATGATCATATTTTCGACTGGACAAACCAAGATCATTTACCCTATCACTAGTTCCTTTCTACATCCAAGATTACCACGACTCTTGAACAAATGAAAAATCAAAACAAACTTGCAAACTGTGTTGACATTTGAATACACTCTAAACGAAAAATGTGCAGGCACATCTGTGATTATTTTTGCGTAACTTTTGAAAAGGACCTATCTACATTGATCAATTCTATTCATTGACTTTCTCTTTCTATAACCACGGCCTTACAGACAGATTTGGCCCCAGTTTTGCCACATAGTTGGACAAACGAGGCTCTCTTCTCTTCTTCCACTCCTGATCTTCGAACACATCAGAAAATGCTTTCATCAATGAGCCATTAACGAAAGAGAATAGATCAATATAGATAGGTCCTTTTCAAAAGTTACGCAAGAATTCATCTTTAATTGAACAAGTCCATTAAACACTGACAGTTATTACTACTCACTCTGTAAATAATATAAAATGTAACGAAAATTAATATAAAATTATAAAGTCAAAAAAGTTATGAGGGTACAGACCATACAAAAAAAAAGAAGAAACGCATAAGTGTTTTTTTTTCGGTTGATCGATCTTTATCCAACGAATTTGGATAACAAACATCGATTTGAGGTAAAGCTTCAGTTTCTTCCCAAAAGGTTCAGATCGTGTGATCACTCGGATTTCAAGTGGCAAAGCATTGAAACGAGATGGTCCATAAAATAGAATGCGCAATTGACCAACATAGGTTGTTGCCCGACATATCATTAAATTCTTGCCGTGTGGTGTGCTAGTGATTTACAATAGATATTTTCAGTGTCATTAATAACACTGTGGATAATTTTAATAGTCGAGAATGACGCAGTTCAAGAAGAGAAAAGTCAGAAAACAAGTCTGATGTAGGATGTAGGACTATGGGCCCTATTATATAAATCGAATCGAGATAATCTCTTACCGAGCTCGAATTTCATTTGTTGCCATTGCATATATTTAGGAGTTTCTGAATCGTTATCCAAAGGAAAACATCAGGGACGCAAACCAAAACAAAATAATTCTCTAAATTTATGCGACAAGCAAACCAAACAACTCGTAGAATTCTGACAGTTGCACCGATAGCTCACACTCGGTCGTTGCTATCGACTGGCTCGGCATCTATAATAGTAAAATAGAGCTAACGAGCAAAATTCTTATCGACTCAGTTTATATAATAGGACCCTATTATTCCATATCGCAGTAATGAGTGTATGCAGTGGTTGGGATAACACTGCATTTTGATGGAAGTTGAGACATATGTCAAAGAAGACTCCAGAACGTTCCCGAGGCCTCAATTTTATACTAAATCAGCTGGGGAGAGTGTGCTGACTATATATACGACTGTTGCGATGTCAAAATTCGACTAAAGGTATTAATTTGGGTTGTGTTACAGTCACCCGAATACCACGTATCGGAAACACGTTTATCCGAAGCACATTTACCCCAATGACATTCCCCCGAATGTAACTAATACCCGAATGCAAAATTCACCCGAACAAACGTTTACTCGAATGCGACATTCACCCGAATACAACATCTACCCGTGTGTAACATATACCCGAATGCTACATTTATCCGAATGTGGCGTTTACCCGAATGTAGAAGGAAAAATTCCGACAAATCAGATTATAAGTTTTGTCGAATCCTCTGTTGATAAATAAGATTAAATCATTACAACATGAGAGAGCAACAAAATTACGAAGTAAAATAAAAAATTACAATGCGGAAATTGGAATGGTGCTGGAAACTTCACTATGTCATTTTTAGAAATTAGTGTATGCACAAATAACTTGCAGTCTTCTTTTCTTTCCGTAATGCCTTTGAGGGTTGAGAGATTATTTATAAATGAACACGGGCTACGGAAAATTTTCAAAAATTAACCAGGTAATTGTAACATATATAATTTCATATACAATTTTAAATTGTCAAAACTTCTTGGGACTTGGGAAAGTTGTTTTTTGAAAAAAAAAAAAATTTTCGAGATAACAGTAGATCTCGATGTTTAATGCTATTTTAAGGCATTCGGCATCATTTTTTTAAATCTTA
This sequence comes from Toxorhynchites rutilus septentrionalis, assembly GCF_029784135.1. Lineage (NCBI taxonomy): Eukaryota > Metazoa > Arthropoda > Insecta > Diptera > Culicidae > Toxorhynchites > Toxorhynchites rutilus. The sequence goes on along the minus strand of NC_073745.1, from coordinate 187,722,723 downwards.
AATTCATGATTGGGTGATTGTTCAGTCTTCAAAAAACTAAAAATTAGTCTCCAGCGACTATCATTTATTTTCTAGCCTTGGTAAAAAGATGAATCATGTCGAAACGACTTAAAATGTTGTATTGCTTCGTCTGACCGGAAACTTTACACTTCACTTTCGTGTACGACCATATTTAAATGGCGCAATGTTGTTAATCCTCCCATGCGAAAAATCCTAGAGTGCAAAGCGAAAAATCCCTGTCGGAATAATTCTACCATGCGAATGGAATTTATATATCGTCACCAGTAGCATTATATAAGGCCCCAAAAATATTCGATTCAAAATGAAAGTGCATTTTATTTAAATTAGTTAACTGAAAATTATAAAATGTTGACAAATTTTCAAAACAAAACTAATCGCAGTGACATAAGGTCACTTGAAAAAAAAGTCTGATAAAAATTTTGTTCCCACCTAATCATCTTCAGTTCTGAATTCCACACGATTCATCTGACATAAACTAAACAGATACGTTACCTCGTCCGTCGGGCTTCCTCCAAATTGCTATCACTATCCACAACCGCAGTCATGCCAGCGATGTTCTTCACCTTCCGCGCCGCAATATTGTTGATCAGATAATTGTTGTTGTAATCGTACGCAGTGGCCGCTGATTTCATATTCAGGAACATGTCGCTCTTCTGTCGGGTCAACATTGGTGGTGGCCCATACCGATACCCGGTCGAACTCCCGGTACTGCCACCAAACATACTTCCGGGAACAACCACACCCGGTGGTGGCCCCCCGTTCCGCATCACTACACTGCCCAGTTCCATACTTTCCGACATCCAGCGGGACTTTGCCAACTTCTCCGCGTAGGTCGGCGGCCATGGTCTCAACCGACGATCCGAGTAGCGCTTCTCGGCCATTCCGTTTAGACTGAAGCCTCGATCGAAGCGGGTCGTCGTGAGCACCATATCTCGCTAACTGCTAGCGTCTTCAGCAAATCACATTCAGATCGAATATTTTTTCACCATCGAAAACAACTAGCTCTTCACGTTAGTTAAGTCAGAGAGAGTGAGTGAGAAGTAGTTCCTTTCCAAAAAGTTCGTTTTCGTTTCCTTTCAAGTTTGAGAGTTCGTCGATTTGGTTCGATGAATCAGTCTTGCACAAGTTTTCGCGGAGACATCACGATTTCGTAACGTTGTCACGTTAATTCAAGTTTCACAATAAGCCACTGTGAGAGAAAGGGACAAAATCTTCACCACGAAAAAACAAAACAAAAAACAAAAACAAAACAAATCGTCATCGGTGAGCTGACCACAGCGTGAAACCGCAGCTTTGCCACAGATGGCACTCGAATGGCACGATGTTGGTTAGCAAGCGCTTGGGACGCTCCACAAAACTTCTCTCGCGTTATTAATTGCGTTTCGGGCCGGAACACTGCTTACACTTAATATGCTTCCAAAACCGAGCGCATTGCTGTTTTGAACTGCTTTTGTTTCCGCACAGAAAACGTCATGAATTCATTGTTTCACCCATTTCCCGTTCGCGTGTTAATCTGCAGATCGTTGTCATTGATGAGTTTTCACTAATTTTCACATTGTTATTTGGCAGTGCTTTGCACGCGATGCTCACAAAGATACACTCGTCGTTCGGAAGCTAGATTCTGGTAGGCAATTTTAACACTCTGAAGAGAGTGTGGCAGAACATAAGATAGAGATGAGTTTAATTTCAGGTGCAAAACCTAAATCGCAGCACAATTGAGTTAGTGTTGTGTATTTATGTTGTTTTCTTTCCATCAGGTATTCGTATGTTTTATTTTGCCAGTTGTCACGTTAAATTTTATGGATTAGCATTGAATTTTGAAAGTGAACATTTGTGAGAGTGGGTAGAAAATCGAAGAAAATTAGTCTCTCAGTTTCAGTTTCTTTTATCTTCTCATTACTCATTACAAATCGCGTTGAGGTGATTCTGATAAATCAATATATTATTTCTTAAATCAGTTGGAAAAGATTCAAGCGATAAAAACAATTATATCCTATTCCTTGTGCACTTTTTTTTGACTTCCCAGCGAATAATGATTGTGGTTTTGTAAAGCTAGATGTTTGTACATAACTTATTGAATTCTCAAGACGTCAAAAGGATCATTCGTATACCAATAACAATTGAAATCATTTGTCAAATTTTTAAAGCAACTTATCAAGTTTTCCTCTTTAACTATTCGAGAAAAAAAAACAAAGAGAGCTGACAAGGGCACATTTTAACAACGGCCAAAACCATATTCAAAAAGTTTGAGGTAATTGTGTTGAAACTCGTCTTGTATCCAAACACTGTCGACTTGTGCAAACTCGCATAATTTTCTTCAACTTCTCACATCACCCAGAATAGTCACATCATAAACTAATACGAATTCATTCTATCCAATAGTTCCAACCATAACACAATCAACAAATATTATCCATTCCACAAGCTTATGATCGAAATGAAAAGAAAAACTCCACAAAACAAATGAAATAAACACGGAGGAACTAACTGTAACACAGAATTTATTTTCGTGTAATTATACCGCATCGACCACAACCTGTTGAGTCAGTCAAATGTTTTGAAATCCATGGCCAATGCAATGGCATCAGGTATTCGTATCTTATGCCAGTAGCTGAATGCTTGCACACAAACACTTCCAACACAACATAAACCCGAGAAAAGGCAGGCGCGATAGCCTGAGATGGAGCACAGTTATTTTATTTTTCCTGTTTTCTACAGATCACCACTTCAATTGTAGTATAGCTCACAATAATACACTGTCAGTTCATATCCATCGATCTACCGATATATTAAGGCGAAAACTACTCCTTTCATATTTAAGTATATTTTTTATACATACAACCGCAAATCACCAGAAAACTTGTACAGATTCCAATCCCACAATCTTAACGTAAGGTAAGTAAACAATAAGGATGCCAAGAAACGAAATCCTATTGAAGCGCGAAATCGAATTAATTCGCACCGTTGCAATCCGTGCCAACGAAAAAGCCACAACGCGTCCGACTGACGAGAGAGCTCCGCAAGTACTGAATTATTGCCGCTCAGGCTTGGGTATATGGAGCCTAGCGTTTTTCGCCAGGTAGCCACAACAACAGTGAGCAGCAGGTGGTATGGAAGCGATCGAGTTGCAGCAATAAACGGCGCCCGCGAAACTTTTCGCTGGGTTTTCCGCCGATCCGCTCGAACTGAAATAATCATGCCTTCGAGAAGAACACTCTGTTTCAAATCCGATATGGGCGTATCAAAGTGTGCCAGTTTCAGCATATTGGTTTAACGGAAACATGTTGCCTTTTAGCACCTTTGTACTTAAGAAATCTCCTCGGATATGCATTTTGAAATATGTTGTTCTCTAGATATTATACAATTGTTCACGCGAAATATTTAGTTGCAACCTATCGATATGTTGCTAAAATGAGCTCGAACTCTACTTATGGAATCTCGTTGAAGCTCCACAGTATTGGAGGCTTAAGCTTTGCGAACTGCTGTTATTTTTATACATCCAAAACATTTCACAGTACCATTTTTCCTGCAATGATCAATGATCAAAGCTATCTTTGTAGAAAAGAACTACTTTTTCATTACATGTTGCACACACCAGAAAATACTGTATAACTTGTTGCGAACGACCAGCTGATGAAATGTATTGATAACAAAAATAAGCTGATTCTGCAACAATCTGGTATCGAGAGGAGACAGTATCGAATATCTTGTGTTAGTAAAATGGAAAGAACATATTAAGGTTGAAGAAACAAATCTTGTGGTGTTTTTGGATTTGAAACTCCAAATTGAACGGAAATTTTTAAATCGATGGTGAAGTAATGATTATGATAATCGTAAAAAAAATTGTTTTTTGTTTTCTATGCGATGATGCGATGAAATTGTAAAATGACATCTCAATCCATCACTTGCAACGTTTTCAGGTATAACTTTGAAAAATAAAAATAAAAATCTGGATCACTCAACACTAGGATTACGGGACGTGTCATTTTGACGCATTTCAAATTTTTGAATTGGTATTATTGAAAACCTCAATGAATCACGTCAAAATGATTCGTGTTCGTAGAAATAGGTATACACTGATGTCGCTTTTTACGCAGTTTTATTTTACGCGGTTTTTAGAATTAACGCGATTTATTTTTACGCGGATTTCGGAATTTACGGGGTTTTTTATGCGGATTTCGAAATGTACGCGTTTTTTAACACGGCACACATTAACCGCGTAAAAATTCAATATGCTAATTGATGTGACATTTCACGAAATATGTATAAGTGTATTGTATCACTGATTAGTAGTTGAAAAAAAAATAAAGAAATAAAAGAAGATGAGCAATTCCAAATGAAATCGACAAATGACAAAACATGAGTATTTTTGATTCGAATGAAAGTGTGTATACCGTTTGGGTTAGAGGAAATATGAGTTTTCCACAGCAATTGGGAATTTTTTGACTCAAGCGTAACTTTTGAAAAGGGCGTATCGATTTGAGTAAGAGTAAAGTAGAGTAAATTTTTGATAGTTTATATTTCAAAAACTATGAGTCGTACCGAAATAGTGTCTTAGAAAGAGTTATAGAGTATTGATGGTTGAACATGAAAAAAATGTACACTGAGAAAAAAAATTAGTACTCTTTTTTTATTTACGAAATAAAAATTCAATTTGAAATATCCAAAATACATATTTTTAAATTTTTTTTAAAATTTTTTCATACAAAATAGAAGTCATGCAGAAAATTTAAAAAATGGGCCCAAGATGGTAAAACTATTTTTGACGAACTTTGTGGAACATCGAATTTTTAGGAATTTTCGAAACTTCGAATTTTTGTATGTTAGCAATCATTTTTAGCCACAAATTATGAATTCTGATGTGATTAAAAACAAAAAAGGTTATTATCAATCTCCTTCTAAATGTAGCCATTCTCGAAATATTTAAAAAAATATTTCTAATTTATTGTCTTTTTTATAGTAAATAATCCCTTTCAATATGTTTGTCGTGTTATACCGTCATGTTCATTAAATTTTATTAATTTGCTTATAATTTACAACAACTTTTCCAAATACATCATCATGGTTCATTTTTTGACTCAAGCGTATCTTTTGAAAAGGGCGTATCGATTTGAGTAAGAGAAATCTTTGATAATTTATATTCAATAAAATATGAGTCGTACCGAAATAGTGTGTAAGAAAGAGTTATAGAGTATTGTTGGCTTAATTTGAAAACAAAATACACTGAGAACAAAAATAGTACTCTTTTTTTATTTACAAAATGAAATTTGTATTTGCGATTTCTTTTTTTTTATTTTTATCTGTATTATAGTGATTTTCAACTCATTTGGTTGGTTCATCACTTGTACTTCCATTTTTGGAAGAATGTCGGGAGTGAGAATTGAACTCGTGACCTTCAGCGTGAGAGGCATGGATGTTACCACTACGCCAGATCGCCTCCCATTTGCGATTTCAAAAAATATGTATTTTTTATAATTTTTTCTATTTTTTTATATAAAATAGAACCAGTTTATCTGCCGCCTCCAAGCTTTTTGAGTTGATCGTGAACGATGCTGTCTTTTTCAAAGTTAAGCGTTATATCTCACCAGTACAACATGGCTTTATGCCAGGACGCTCGGTTAGCACCAATCTCCTCGAGTTTTCGTCGTTTTGTATCAACCGTCTAGAGGAACGCGCTCAAGTTGATGCTATCTACACCGACATAAAAGCCGCTTTCGATCGAATTGACCATCGCATCCTACTGAGAAAACTATCCCGTCTTGGTGCTTCCGACGAATTCATCAACTGGCTGAGATCATACCTGTCTGGAAGAACGCTCCGTGTCAAGCTCCTGTCTCACACTTCATCTCCGTTTGCTGTTTCTTCGGGTGTTCCGCAAGGCAGCAATCTTGGACCACTGCTGTTCGCGATCTTCTATAACGATGTGTCGCTTATTCTAGCATGTGACTGTGTGTCGATATATGCAGACGATTTGAAAATCTATCTAGCCATCGAAACCCTCGAGGATTGCCGACGGTTACAGAGCCTGCTTGACCAGTTTGTGAGTTGGTGTCGCCTGAACAAACTAATTATCAGTATAAATAAATGTGTCATCATGAGTTTCCATCGAAAAAGACAACCAACTATATTCGACTACACGATCGATGATATTATCTTGGAGAGAGTCAGTCAGGTCAATGACTTGGGCGTAACTCTCGACCCTAAGCTCACTTTCGACGCACACCGATCTGCATTGATATCCAAGGCCAATCGTCAGCTTGGGTTTATTTCGAGAATCTCTAGGGACTTTACTGATCCCTACTGCCTGAAATCTCTCTTCTGCTCGCTTGTTCGGCCGATTCTTGAAACCGCATCTGTAGTATGGAGCCCGTACCAACACATGTGGATCCTCAGGATTGAACGGATTCAAAAATGGTTCATCCGTAGAGCGCTTAGGAATCTGCCTTGGCGTGACCCACGGAACCTGCCGTCATATACAGCTAGATGTCGCTTACTGAACTTGAATACTCTTGAGCGTCGTAGGCGTATTCAACAAGCCACCTTCGTTGCCAAACTTCTTTGTGGTGAAATCGATGCGCCTAACTTGCTCGAGAAGATGAACTTTCGCGCTCCCAGTAGAATTCTACGATCCTCGTTTTTGCTGCAACCGGTCACGGAAATGATCAGAACCTTTTCATCCGTAGAGCAGTTTTATGACTTTGGAGAATCATCACTACGCTTCAGAAACCGAATTGAGAATCCCGATGTGTTTAATGTTATGTTTTAATGTTATGTTTTTGTTCGACTATTATACTAATTTTTGTTCATTAAGACGATTTTGTCAGATGAATGTTATATCTAAACAAATAAACAAATAAACAAATATTTTTTTTCTCAGTGTACATTTTTTTCATATTCAACCATCAATACTCTATACTCTTTCTAAGACACTATTTCGGTATGACTCATAGTTTTTGAGATATAAATTATCAAAGATTTCTCTTACTAAAATCTATACGCCTTTTTCAAAAGTTACGCTTGAGTCAAAAAAAATCCCAATTGCTGTGAAAAACTCATATTTCATCCAACCCAAGTGTATTGTATCACTGATTAGTAGTTGAAAAAAAAATAAAGAAATAAAAGAAGATGAGCAATTCCAAATGAAATCGACAAATGACAAAACATGAGTATTTTTGATTCGAATGAAAGTGTGTATACCGTTTGGGTTAGAGGAAATATGAGTTTTCCACAGCAATTGGGAATTTTTTGACTCAAGCGTAACTTTTGAAAAGGGCGTATCGATTTGAGTAAGAGTAAAGTAGAGTAAATTTTTGATAGTTTATATTTCAAAAACTATGAGTCGTACCGAAATAGTGTCTTAGAAAGAGTTATAGAGTATTGATGGTTGAACATGAAAAAAATGTACACTGAGAAAAAAAATTAGTACTCTTTTTTTATTTACGAAATAAAAATTCAATTTGAAATATCCAAAATACATATTTTTAAATTTTTTTTTAAATTTTTTCATACAAAATAGAAGTCATGCAGAAAATTTAAAAAATGGGCCCAAGATGGTAAAACTATTTTTGACGAACTTTGTGGAACATCGAATTTTTAGGAATTTTCGAAACTTCGAATTTTTGTATGTTAGCAATCATTTTTAGCCACAAATTATGAATTCTGATGTGATTAAAAACAAAAAAGGTTATTATCAATCTCCTTCTAAATGTAGCCATTCTCGAAATATTTAAAAAAATATTTCTAATTTATTGTCTTTTTTATAGTAAATAATCCCTTTCAATATGTTTGTCGTGTTATACCGTCATGTTCATTAAATTTTATTAATTTGCTTATAATTTACAACAACTTTTCCAAATACATCATCATGGTTCATTTTTTGACTCAAGCGTATCTTTTGAAAAGGGCGTATCGATTTGAGTAAGAGAAATCTTTGATAATTTATATTCAATAAAATATGAGTCGTACCGAAATAGTGTGTAAGAAAGAGTTATAGAGTATTGTTGGCTTAATTTGAAAACAAAATACACTGAGAACAAAAATAGTACTCTTTTTTTATTTACAAAATGAAATTTGTATTTGCGATTTCTTTTTTTTTATTTTTATCTGTATTATAGTGATTTTCAACTCATTTGGTTGGTTCATCACTTGTACTTCCATTTTTGGAAGAATGTCGGGAGTGAGAATTGAACTCGTGACCTTCAGCGTGAGAGGCATGGATGTTACCACTACGCCAGATCGCCTCCCATTTGCGATTTCAAAAAATATGTATTTTTTATAATTTTTTCTATTTTTTTATATAAAATAGAAGTGATGTAGAAAAATTTTAAAAATGGGGCCAAGATGGTAAAACTATTTTTGACGAAATTTGTGGAACATCGAATTTTTAGGAATTTTCGAAACTGCATGACTTCTATTTTGTATGAAAAAATTTAAAAAAATATTTAATAAATTTGTATTTTGGATATTGCAAATTGATTTTTTATTTTGTAAATAAAAAAAAGAGTACTAATAAAATCTTGCAACGTGCCACTCTAGGCGAGTACGATTCAATCGAGCACCATTCGCAACCTGATCTGCCTCTCATTTCTAGGGGCAACGACACGACTTCCAATGTTATGTGGCTGTATTATCAGAATGTACGCGGCCTGAGGACGAAAATTGACGATCTCTATGTAGCAGTATGCGATTGTAATTACGACGTCATCATGTTGACTGAATCCGGACTTGACGACAGCATCAACTCCATACAGCTATTCGGAGCTGAATTTAACGTTTTCCGTTGTGACCGTAGTCCTTCCAACAGTTCCAAGTCCAGATTTGGTGGTGTCCTTATCGCAGTAGCTCGTCACTTCTCTGCTGTATCGGTTCAAACGAGGAATGGAAACTCTTTGGAACAGATTTGTGTCTCCACTACCATACGTGGGAAAAGGATATTACTTTGCGCAGTATACATTCCTCCCGACCGCAGTCGTGACGTGGGGGTTTATGATTCCCATTTGGCTTCTGTGCGTGAGCTGTGTGACCGTGCGTCTTCTGATGACACCGTATTGGTATGTGGCAATTACAATCAGCCTCATATTGCATGGGAATTACATGCTAACTCTGTTGTTGATCTGAATCCGTCTTTAACCTCTGCGGCGAGTGCTGTTTTATTGGATGGAATCACCTTTCTCGGTCTCCAGCAGCGCAACTTCATTCGTAATTTTCGTGGCCGAACACTGGATCTGGTTTTTTGTGCTCCCGATATTAACATCGCTATCAACGAATCTGTATCGCCACTGCTAGCGGTGGATTTGCACCGTTAGTATTATCATTATTGGATACAAGAGGAGCAGTGTTGGCCGTTGAGGATCGGAACGAAAGCGAACAAGCGTTGAATTACGCAAAAATTAATTTCGCTGCATTTAACGAGTTTCTGAGTAGCTACAATTGGAACGCTCTTGGTCAGGACGTTAACGACATGGCGACGCGTTTTTGCGAAATCGTTTGCAGCTGGCTCGTGACGAATACCCCACGAAGGAAACCTCCAATGTCTCCAGCTTGGAGCACTCCACTTCTTCGCATTCTACGGCGCGACAAAAATTCTTGCCAACGTAAATTACGCCGTCGACGAACTGTTGAAACCATACACAACTTTCAACTCGCTAGCAGCGTATACCGACGCCTTAACCGTGCCCTCTACAAATCATACGTGCTTCGTGTCCAGACAAACCTGCGTAGAAATCCAAAGAGCTTCTGGAAGTTTGTCAATTCCAAGCGAAAAACAGCAGATATCCCGTCTAAGGTGTTCTCGGGCGCTCAGGAATCGTCCTCCGTTTCTGAAATGTGCGATTTATTTTCAAAACACTTTGCATCGGTGTTTGTCGCTGAGGCAGCCACCCCGTCAGAAGCCGAGAGAGCTGCAGCTAACATTCCAGAGAGTTTGATAGACTTGGGACCATTCGTCGTTACCCCACAGATGGTTGAGAAGGGCGTAAAAAAATTGAAACGTTCAACAGTTCCTGGCCCAGATGGCGTTCCAGCTATAGTTTTTTGCCGCTGTGCTACATCTTTGGCTTTACCGCTCTCCCGTATTTACACAGCTTCGCTGAGTCAAGGGGTTTTTCCAGATGTGTGGAAGCATTCCTTTATGTTTCCCGTGTTTAAGAAAGGTGATAAGTGTAACGTGGCTAACTATCGTGGCATAACCAGTTTATCTGCCGCCTCCAAGCTTTTTGAGTTGATCGTGAACGATGCTGTCTTTTTCAAAGTTAAGCGTTATATCTCACCAGTACAACATGGCTTTATGCCAGGACGCTCGGTTAGCACCAATCTCCTCGAGTTTTCGTCGTTTTGTATCAACCGTCTAGAGGAACGCGCTCAAGTTGATGCTATCTACACCGACATAAAAGCCGCTTTCGATCGAATTGACCATCGCATCCTACTGAGAAAACTATCCCGTCTTGGTGCTTCCGACGAATTCATCAACTGGCTGAGATCATACCTGTCTGGAAGAACGCTCCGTGTCAAGCTCCTGTCTCACACTTCATCTCCGTTTGCTGTTTCTTCGGGTGTTCCGCAAGGCAGCAATCTTGGACCACTGCTGTTCGCGATCTTCTATAACGATGTGTCGCTTATTCTAGCATGTGACTGTGTGTCGATATATGCAGACGATTTGAAAATCTATCTAGCCATCGAAACCCTCGAGGATTGCCGACGGTTACAGAGCCTGCTTGACCAGTTTGTGAGTTGGTGTCGCCTGAACAAACTAATTATCAGTATAAATAAATGTGTCATCATGAGTTTCCATCGAAAAAGACAACCAACTATATTCGACTACACGATCGATGATATTATCTTGGAGAGAGTCAGTCAGGTCAATGACTTGGGCGTAACTCTCGACCCTAAGCTCACTTTCGACGCACACCGATCTGCATTGATATCCAAGGCCAATCGTCAGCTTGGGTTTATTTCGAGAATCTCTAGGGACTTTACTGATCCCTACTGCCTGAAATCTCTCTTCTGCTCGCTTGTTCGGCCGATTCTTGAAACCGCATCTGTAGTATGGAGCCCGTACCAACACATGTGGATCCTCAGGATTGAACGGATTCAAAAATGGTTCATCCGTAGAGCGCTTAGGAATCTGCCTTGGCGTGACCCACGGAACCTGCCGTCATATACAGCTAGATGTCGCTTACTGAACTTGAATACTCTTGAGCGTCGTAGGCGTATTCAACAAGCCACCTTCGTTGCCAAACTTCTTTGTGGTGAAATCGATGCGCCTAACTTGCTCGAGAAGATGAACTTTCGCGCTCCCAGTAGAATTCTACGATCCTCGTTTTTGCTGCAACCGGTCACGGAAATGATCAGAACCTTTTCATCCGTAGAGCAGTTTTATGACTTTGGAGAATCATCACTACGCTTCAGAAACCGAATTGAGAATCCCGATGTGTTTAATGTTATGTTTTAATGTTATGTTTTTGTTCGACTATTATACTAATTTTTGTTCATTAAGACGATTTTGTCAGATGAATGTTATATCTAAACAAATAAACAAATAAACAAATATTTTTTTTCTCAGTGTACATTTTTTTCATATTCAACCATCAATACTCTATACTCTTTCTAAGACACTATTTCGGTATGACTCATAGTTTTTGAGATATAAATTATCAAAGATTTCTCTTACTAAAATCTATACGCCTTTTTCAAAAGTTACGCTTGAGTCAAAAAAAATCCCAATTGCTGTGAAAAACTCATATTTCATCCAACCCAAACGGAATACACACTTTCATTGGAATCAAAAATACAAGTTTTTGCTGAGATACACATAGCATGATTGTAGCATGCAAAAAAAATAGGTAATAAATTGTTAGAGTGGGTGGGTTGCATTTTAAACTACTAATTCACTGTTTGTTAGATTTTGACACGGATTTTGAAAATGACCCAGTTTATTTTTACGCGGATTTTGGAATTTACGCAGATTTTGGAATTTACGCGATTTTCTTTTACGCGGTTTTAGTTTACGCGGAACGTATTCCAGCGTAAAAAGCGACTGCAGTGTATGATAATCGTCCGTAAGCTTAGTGTTAAGGACAGTGGTTCTGAAGCCGTCCCCGTAGATCCGTAAATTTCTTTTTCCGAAATCAGAACTGTCTATTGGACATTCCATGAGCTTCCTCCGTGCATTCCGCCAGCCTATTTGTTCGGAAACCCGTGCTACAAATTATGGTTGCTTACTACCAGAGATCGGTTATCGACCTTTCAGACATCAATTGGCTTTGTTGACAGAAACAATGTTTTTTTTATCCAAAATATATATTTCTATTAAGGCTCATATGGCGTTAACCTGACGGTTGTTGCTGAAGCTGTTTTTATTTTTGATCATTTTATTAAAATTCTTCAACGTGAAAGGGGAGAAGTATTTTCATTTAGCGAGGTGCCAACTTTTCTAAGAACTCTAGTTCAGGTGAAACATAGTATGCTAAATTCATTGAAACTGTGAAATTTTTTTCGATAGTGCGTTGAAATAGATTGAATAATGGAAGGCTAGTCTAGGAGAAACACAATAGAATGTCTTAAGGATTATATTGGGGATCTTCGTGGTCACATTGGTTGCGCGTTCGCTTAGTAAGCGATCGATCGTGAGTTCAAAACTCAGGGCCCTCATTGACCATCTTTGTGTTATTACAGATTAACTACGTCCACGCAACACTTATCAGCGATGGAGATCGATCCACGGTCGGAATAAGATCCGTTCATCCATGCAGCTGCTCTGCTCTGGAAGAAACAGCGGGCTGCTAATCTATTAATAACACAACAATGATCATATCAACTGTCTCCGCTGTCCGGTGGTCTAACTGGATAATGGAAGAAAAGAAGGAATACTCTTACGCCTAAATGTTATAGAAGAAATACTCTTACGCCGAAAAATTGCAACTGTGTAATGTGCTATTTTTAGATATGATAAACATGTGACATGTACACGATTAAAATTCGGCTCAATCACAGCTAAAAAATGCTAATGAGTCATGAATAAATAAATGGGATAAAAAAAGGATTGTATTAAATTTCATTTCTAAATGGTCAGATATTCAAAGTAGCATTAGTAAATAACCAGGTCAAATAGATGAACATAAAGGGTCTTCCAGATTAAACGCTCACGCAACAAATTTTAATAACTTCTACAAAAGTGAACTGATTTTTATTTAAAAAAACGAAAATAAAGCTTATTTTAGGACATGTTCGATGTGGTCACCCCTTTTTTCGATAACGCGTTTTGAACGGCGAACAAAATTCTTCATGCACAACTCTAACATTACGACTTCGATGCTTCGAATTATTTCTTCTTTAAGTTCCTCCAAATTGTGTGGCTTATTAACATAGCAACGGTCCTTCACGTATCCGCAGAGGAAGTAATTGACGACGAGAAATATTGAAATTCTTACTATAAGAGAACAAAGTTTCATTAAGGCTTCGGTTGCTCGAGTAAAACGATTTCACTAAAAATACACGTTCTTGTAAATTGTACATCTTGAAACTAAAAACCATCCGATCAGACTGAACGAGTAGCCGAATATTATCGCCCCGAAGTGGGAAATGCAGTGTTGCCATCGACGGAGCGAAAATAAATTTTATAAGGAGCTATTCGATTTTTTTCGTGAACGTTTAATCTGAAAGACCCTGTATTTTGCTTGATAAGTGGATAATGATTGAAGAAGTTATAATTTATGAGATAAAAATGTTTAACACAGAATTCGTATCAGCTGCAAATCGGATGGTGCGGATATTTACAGAGATGGAAATTTTTAGAGTGTAAGAGTTCGAGTAAATAACATGAGGACATGTTTTGAATTATCATAAATTTCAATATTGAACTCAATTTTGGAGATTTTTAACGTTGTTTTGAAACTGTTATTTTCCCTAAATTGATTTCTCAACAATTTCGAGTAATGATAAGTACCCTGAATCACAAAAAAAAATATAAAAAAGTTATAAAAATCAAATAACGCCGGATATTACTTTAGAATACATCGAATATTCCAAATTATTCAAATCAAGTTTTAGGAGCTTTAAAGAACCGCTGGATAGTTTTGTAGAAACAGGTGTTGATGAAAGCTGAGCCAGTGCTCTTATCAAACAAAATTGTACCACTGTTTGGTTTTCCTTATATTTTTCCTATGTATCGTGCAAAATCTCGATAAAACCTCTCAACATCAGGAAAAAATGTGCTTCCAATTTCCGTTAATTCAAAACCTTTGAGGATTAGAAAATCACAATGTTTCCAATATTTCCGATTCGATTGGTGTGCAAATCATTCTTTAATTCATTAATTCGTAGCGAAAGTATTTAGTAACGTAAATAACGTGATTAAATTAACGGAAGTCGTAGTTCTACATAAAAAATGGATCGCATCAAAATTGTCTGATTGAGCGTGAGATTGCTCTAATTTTGTGTCGCACCTACTAAAAGGATTTTTTTCTGCCATGAACAATATGTGGACAACGGGAAAGTCACAACTCAATATTGAAACCATGAAGGTTATGATAATTTTCAAACAGAACTTCGGTCTGGAATGTGATAAATTTAATGATAAACTCCCGAAAATCATAATATCTTTCACAACGTCTTTTCATCATCCAAATATTCCTTCATTGTAGAGAACAAAACAGGTTCAGAATTCCCCGAATGGATGGCGAGACAGTTGAAGGCGGACTTCAACCAGATTCCAGGAAACCTGTATGTGACTGCCAATGATAAGTTGAATGTTCCCGAGAACCTTCGGACCTCCCGAGAACCTCCGGATGTCTAATTTCGCCAAGAAGTTCTTAATTGTGCAAGCGATTTTGCGGAAAGCGAAGTACACCTTTCGTAACCGCAAGCACCATGAATAGACAGGTGTATTTGGAAGAGTGTCTCCAAAAGCGGCTTCTCCCTCTTCTGAAGGCTCACGACGGTCCGACGATCTTCTGGCCGGATTTGGCATCGTGCCACTACACGAAGGACATGCTAAAGTGGTATAAGGCGAATGATGCCGGTTTCGTGCTGAAAGATCTGAAGCCCTCAAACACTACGGAACTGCGCTCAATAGAAAAACACTGGGCCACAATGCAGGGGCACCTTCTAAAACGACCTAAAGTAGTGAAGAATGTAAACGAAATGAAGAAAGCATGGGTTAATATGCGAAAAATGGTCGATTCTGAGGTCGTGCAGAACCTTATGGCTGGGGTTGAGGCCAAGCTCCGCGCATTCGGATATTAATGCGAAATAAATCAAATGAATGATGCCAAAACTTGTTTCTTTTTACTCCCTGAAAATTTGGTGATAATCGGATAAAAACTCGAATTTCGTTTGTGCGAATTTTAAATGGTACACCCTTTAATCCCTGAGTGATGGAACGAAGTGACATTGCACATATACCACCATTACATGCCAAACCGATGTAGAAGTTATCAGATTTCAGTCAAAAAGGGTAATTTTATTCCTTAATTTTTTTTTCAAAAATGTATACCTTTTGAACTACATGGCCAATTCAGACGATAGACATATCAAATCAAAGCCAATGAGCTAGTTTTTTCTTTGAAAAAATAGAACTATTGTTCTAAGTTAACTAACCGCTAACTCGTCACAACTACACTCGCAAACGCTCTCGCGCAAAATAAAATCGTAAGCGTAAAAAAGAATCCAGAGTACTTGGAACTAATTCATGTTATATTGTTCCAAAGTACATGTAACAAACAAGTTTTATTTTATGTGAACATATGTGTATATGTGAACATTAGATTATCGGTAATCAAGTCTGAAAAATAAACACAATGAAAGAAAATATTTCATGAATTATGTTCATAAATCCATAAATAACATAGAATCTAAAATACTTCGTGTTTGAGCTACTTCTTCAGGTATACGTTCTATTCACGCCAAAAAAGACCAGAAGAGAAGTTCAAATTATAACAGAAAATCACTGTCTCTCCGCCATTTCACCGCAAACATGCGCGAGGCGTTAAGTGAAAGTGTATTTGCACACAGCTGTCTTATGGGCAAAATTTCTGGTTGACAAACTCCCGAAGCTCTGTCTCTGGAGGGGTTGTGGTTGTGTTGTTTTTGTTGTTAAATCGAAAATGTGTTTCTACTCTTGGTGTTTTTAGAAACCGCCAGGTAAAAATACTAAGATAATCTGAATCGTCGTTTAAATGGAATGTGTGGAGCTGTACAAAAAAAAATCTATTGCACACCAAGAAAAGATTTTTAGAAATAACACAATGAAACGTTCTTAAACATTAATAGATTAGGGTCGTAGTGTAACCATCACCTGCAAATGTTGCTTCATTCGATCCGAGGTAATGTGCGTGCTACTAGAGCTGTCAATGGAAGTGTTGATTTTCATTTTCAACAGGTTTTACGCTTCGCTTGATTAATGCCTTCTCACACCAGTTTCCTCAGGTTATGATGATTATACGTGAGGCCCCGCGAACAGCGGAAGCGGTGTGACAAACCACTCGAAACCACTGGAGCATAAAACTCGCGGTCGACGAAGATTTCTATCTCACCTTCTTCGCCACGTTGGGCTGCTTCAGCAGCAATTTGAGCGATCAAATAGAATCACCAAATAACCTGCCTCTTGCCTGCCTGATGATGGAATTGCAAGTTGCGCGTTCGTGTGGACCTCGATCGATTTCCGTTTCCTTTGACATAAAATCGGCTGGTAAATACTTACGGAATATTGCACCTGCATCAATTTTGATTTCGATGAATACAGTTTGTGGGGTATATAAATGGTTTGAGATCTATCCTTGAGATTGGACTGGCAGTGCAAAACCTTGTTTTCTGTGCTTGATTGTTTTCTTCCTTTTCGCGTACCTATCTATTTCTGCAAGGTTATATGAATCAAAAGGAAATCATTGCATAACATCGGAACGCATTACGGAAAAAAGTTGGATTCGGAATTTGCCGTTGTTAGTTTGTTTGGAGTTGAGATTGTTGAAGAATAGTGTTTTACAACTGTTTATTTTTTAACACTACCTGAAAAAGAGGACTAACTTTTTTCGTTCCATAAAGTCATATGGTAACAGTTGTATAAGTTGTATAAGTTGTATGAGTTGTATGAGTTGTATATATATATATATATATATATATATATATATATATATATATATATATATATATATATATATATATATATATATTTCTACATTACTCGAGAATTAATCAAGCAAATGGTGGAATCAAATTTGACATGTGAATGTTTTAGAGTGCAGTTAATGTTTCTTTGGTGGTTAGACTCTCCACCCTGCTCTCTATGGGGGGCTGCCAAACAAATGAAACACAAATTTCTGCATTACTCTAGAGTTAATCAAGCAAATGAAACCAAATTTGGCATGTGAAGGTTTTAGGGTGCAACAAATGTTTCTATGGTGGCTAGACTCTCCAACCCCCTTTCTAAGAGGGGGCTGTCACACAAATGAAACACAAATTTCTGCATGATTCGAAAATTAATCAAGCAAATGAAACCAAATTTGTCATTCAGGTTTTAGGGCGCAATAAATGTTTTACGGTCGTTAAACACCTCACCCCCTCTCTAAGGGGAAACTACCATACAAATGAAAGACAAATTTCAGCATAATTCGAAAACTAATCAAGCAAATGGAGCCAAATTTGTCATGCGAATGTTTCAGGGGACACGAAACGTTTCCATGGAGAATATACACTCCTCCCCTTTCTTTGAGGGGGGCTGCCATACAAATGAAACACAAATTTCTGCATTACTCGAGAATTAATCAAGCAAATGAAACCAAATTTGGGATGTGAAGGTTTTAGGGTGCTATAAATGTTTTTACGGTGGTTAGACACTCCACCCCCCCCCCCTCTAAGGGGGAGCTGCCATACAAATGAAACACAAATTTCTGCATTACTCGAGGATTAATCAAGCAAATTGAACCAAAATTTGCATGTGGAAGTTCAAGAGTGCAATAAATGTTTCTATGGTGATAAGATACTCCTCCCCCACTCTTAGGTGGGGCTGTCATACAAATGAAACACAAATTCTGCATAACTCGAGAATTCGAGCAAATATAAATATAATATACGAGAATAACTCGAGAAATCGAGCAAATTAAACCAAATTTGTCATGTGAAGGTTTTAGGGCGCAATGTTTTACGGTCGTTAGACACTCCACCCCCCTCTCTAAGGGGAAGCTGCCATTCAAATGAAACTCAAATTTCTGCATTACTCGAGAATTAGTCAAGCGAATGGAACCAAATTTTGCATGTGGAGGTTTTAGGGTGCAATAAATGTTTTTACGGTGGTTAGACACTCCACCCACTCTCTCTAAGAGGGAGCTGCCATGCAAAAACGGGGTCGATTAGAAGATCAATAAATGAACAGTTCTGCGATTGGACCCATGAACTTGCTCATGGTAAGAAAACGTGAATGTTTGAAAGTATTGATAACAAAAAACAAATTTTTGGCGGAACGAAGTTTGTCAGCTAGTATTTATATAATCAGCTTGGGTATTCCTGATTACAACACCTCGATAATTGTAACATTGTTATCGCATAAAAATAGACATTGGAGGTTCGAAGCATAATTTCATGAAATTTATTTTGTACTTTTCATTACCCGGTAAATTGGTGCTGTTTTCGATGCAATTGTATATGACGAATTTCATGCCAACTCGACTGCTCGTTGACATAGTAATGAAACATTGTGGGTGTAATCACATGGGTCATTAAAATAACTATGTATACTTGAAATATTCTAAAAAAAAACTTTTTAAACATGTCGCTGAATTTTTTTTTAAATTAAAATTTATTTTTAAAATAGAGATGGTGGTTTTTACTAGGAAGCATAGACCAGCAAAACCAAAGCTTCAACTTTTGGGTAAACCGATCACTCATGCTATGTCATTCAATTATCTTGGGGTATGGTTCGACTCCAAATGTACTTGGGAGGCCCATATTAGGTATCTGAGTAAAAAATGCCAACAAAGAATAAACTTTCTCCGTACAATTACCAACTATTCTCTCAGTGATGGAGTATGGCAGTTTCTGTTTTCAATCAGTTGCCAAAACACACCTCATTAAACTCGAGCGAATTCAGTATCTTTGTCTCCGTATTGCGTTGGGATGTATGCCCTCAAAGCACACCATGAGTCTCGAGGTTTTGGCAGGCGTACTCCCACTAAAAGATCGCTTCAATTCATTATCTCTCTGGTTCCTCCTCCGGTGTAAGGTTATGAACCCATTGGTGATCGGAAATTTTGAGCAGCTTATCGAGCTAAATTTTCATTCTGGATTCATGAGCTCATATCATGAATTCATCTCCATGCAGGTTGATCCTTCTTCGTATATTCCCAACCGTGTTTGTTTTCCTGACTACATCAATTCCTCTATGCATTCCTCTGTACAAGACTCCTGAAAAAAATATGGAAATAATTGTTCATGAAGGAGAAAATCCATGGAATTCCAGATTATCATCGATCGGGGATCGTTCCTACGATCTTCAATGCAAAGTATGGGCGTGTCAATTGTGATAATATGTACTTTACTGATGGGTCCTCTATGAATGAGTCCACAGGATTTGGAGTGTTCAACGAATTTTTTAGCACCTCCCACAGTCTTCAGAATCCTTGCTCAGTGTATATTGCTGAATTGGCAGCAATACAGCGTCGCCTTACGACCTGTTGAACACTATTACATTGTAACGGATAGTCTTAGCTCTGTCGAAGCTATCCGTTCAGTGAGGCCGGAAAAGCACTCGCCGTACTTCCTTGAGAGAATACGAGAAATTTTGAGTGCTTTAACCAGACGCTGTTATGTCATTACCTTTGTCTGGGTCCCTTCACATTGCTCCGGGTAATGAGAGGGCTGACTCATTGGCAAAGATAGGTGCAATTGAAGGCGATATTTATCAGCGTCAAATAGCCTTCAATGAATTTTATTCTTTAGTCCGTAAAAATACCATCCCTAACTGGCAACGTAAGTGGAACGAAGATGAATTGGGCCGGTGGCTTCACTCGATTATCCCTAAGGTTAGTCTCAAACCATGGTTCAAAAGTCTGGACTTAAGTCGGGACTTTATTCGCACCTTCTCTCGACTCATGTCCAATCACTGTTGGTTAGACGCGCTACTCTTTCGCTTTAATCTTGCCGATGGCAATATCTGTGCTTGTGGCCAAGGTTACCACGACATCGAACACGTTGTTTGGTCGTGCGAGGAGTATCTTGTTGCCAGATCGAATTTAGAAAACTCTCTTCGGGCTAGAGGAAGGCAGCCCAATGTGCCGGTGAGAGATGTGTTGGCTCGGTTAGACCTTGATTACATGTCCCAAATATATGTCTTCCTAAAAGCTATCGATCTTCGTGTGTGATTTTCCTTAAATCCTTATATTCTCCTTTTCCTTTTCCTTCACGAGAAATCAAATCCCTTCTTACTAACAATAGAATAAGGTGAAATGTGAATACATATTAGATATAATTAATTTAGGAATTGAGTATGATGAATGTGAGTGTGAACATTGTCGACATATCCTTATATCCCATCCTTTTCCTGAAAAAAATGTCACCCTTCTAAACTTGAGCAAACCGCGAGTAATCGGTTCTCTACTTCATTAACATTAAAATTAATGAAAAATGTTTATATATACTTGTAACCATACAGATAGGAGTTTGCCTCCTTTAAACTTATGTAACTGAGCCTGTAAACGATTTAATAATAAAAAAAATATTTTTCTCAAAAACATATTTTTTTCAATTTCTTAAAAAAATATATGAATAGCCTCTACAATTTCCAGCAAGTCGTCCGTACATCGAAATATGGGCACTTTTTTCTTTCTTTGAAAAACATGCAACTAATCCTAATTTTGTTTAAAGTCAAGATAGCAATAAGTGTATTCGACAAAGTTTTAGATCTTATTAAAATATGAACTGAATTTGAAAATAATTATTGGTTAAAAAAATGTTGTCGAATATATTTAATCGAGTCCGACCTGTATTAAATTTTTTTTATTATATTTTATTGTGAAAATCAAGAAGATTTTTTTGGCCCTTTCCAAAAATAGTCTAGTTCTTTTTTGAATATTTCGAGTATGCAAAGTTACTTAAATGACCTGTGTTTTTAAACCTACAACGATTCACTGCTATCTGAGATGGTGCTGCCAACTTCTAAGACCTAAGAGTTGGCATGAAATTCGTCATATATGTAATTAAATCAATATGGGTACAGCGTCTACATTAAATTCAAATTTGCAACTTGCCAAAACTTGCAACTTGCAATTTTGCTAATTAATTATCCAAGTTCAATGTCTTGAATCGACGTTATGCTCGCTATAGACGATCGAAAGATAAACAAATGAAAAAAAACACAACCAACAAGTTATTTTTGCGTTGAGCGAAGCAAGATATTTACAGCAAACCTGTCCAGTTGAACTCTTTCGATAGTTCCACCCAATTATGGCTGTCATTCATCTATTTTTTGTATTGGAACCAACCGAGCGGTTGTATTGTATCCGAGCATCATAAACGACGATAAAATTCATGGTAATTATATTAAAAACTGGAAGATCAATTGTAGCATCTTCATTTCGTAAATGCATGCATTCATCATGTTTCAAAGTTGACATTTTTATGAAGAATGATACCTGTTTATTTCTGTCTGTTGTGGAGTACAAATTTACCTGGAAAAAGAGAAAGAACACATTATTTCTTTTGGATTTACATACATCACAAATTGGTTCTTCAATATTGGGTTATTAAAAATAATTATCATTTACAGCAATCTGTCTCGAGTCTACAAAAGTTGAAAAAGGTTGACATATGTTTTCTGCTCAACATGTGCTCAGTGAACGAACGACCGTGATCTTTGTCAATTGGTGGGATAATTTCTGCATCATTAAAAGAGAAGTCAATATACGCCCCAAGGTCCCACATCACATGTTGCATATATGCAACATGAAGCAATTACAAAACGTTCCATATTATCTCATCTAACCCGTTTGGATGGATTCAAAAGCCAAAGTGACAAATGTGTATTGTTTCGCGTTCGTCATTCACTCGTTTTACTAGAGCGTCAAATTGGTACCATTGTACAAACCTGTGAATCGCCGTAATAATGAACACGAACGGTGAGATTAATAACATTCGCAAAAAAATCAAAAAAATCTTCTCGCGGTAGTGTTTAACATGTGATTTGCCATACAAAAAAAAACGATTGCAGCATATCCCCGACTCCGGAAAACATTCATCATACATAATATCTTCATATAATATGGTATACTAGATAATGCTAGGTCTAAACTCATTGAGTAATAATGTTTGAAGATCAAATTTGGTGGTCCGAGTTTGTGTCTAAAGAAAAAAAAGGGAAAGAAAGAAGCCGGGTTCATCAATGTTTATCCGAATCGATTAATCAATGAAAGACAACTGAAAACACTTTCTCTTAATCCATGTATCTTGCACAACTAGCACTAGACAATTCCCCCAGATGAAATGAATTAGCTACACTATTAATTTGTCGTAAAAATATCGTCCACTATAAACCCCACCTCGGCATCACCTCGGTAGCACATGCAGCAGCAACGTGAGCCAGCAGAAATCTGCTAGATGTTGCATAACTCCATCGCCATCGGGAAAGAAATGATCTCATAAATCAGTTTTCGCTCATGGCAAGAAAAAAAGCCAAAAGCCGTCGTCCACCAAAGGGGTGCGGAAATCCGAAGCTCTTTCCGATGGGTCACTTTTTCCCACCGGAACTAGCCCCATTTGCACGCTCGATATTGTTTACAGCAGAGCGGCGATGAAACGAAAGCGAAAGGCGCCAACACGTAATTAGTGGCAGCAACTTTTTGAATAATAGCGCGAAATGCGTCCACCAGAATGCCATAAATGAATGAATCTCGGCTCGAAATATTTATGGCTGTGTGGGAGAGCTATACAAAAACCACAATCTGATGGACACGTTCTATACATAAATTACCATCTTTTTCGCATTGGCATTAATTCTTCTACCATTCGCATCCCATCTATTCACTCGAAAATGTTCATCATTTTCTGAAACCAAGCTCGATGCAATTCGTTCTACAAGCTTTCTGTTTCTCGTGGTATGAATCCATTACGCTGCGATGAAGCAAAAAAAAACGATAAATCCACCTGTAGCAACATGGGATTTTCTCTTTTTGTTACTACTGACTTACTCTCAGCGTAAAACTTCATGCACTAAATGATTTCGATGTTTAAAGGACATATGTTTTGTTTTTAAAAGGAATATCAAAGCCAAACTTGAGAGGATCCTGCAGAATTATTGACGTTATCCGTACGCAGGGCCGGAAATCTTCGAAGGTGAAAAATGAAGACCGACTCTACTCTCAGTAGCTTCGCTTCGACTAGAAATGCTTCGGCACTCGCCGTCAACAAAAAATGAAGTGACTAGAAAATAAATTGACTAGCGTTGACCAGCGAGGATGATTGATGAACTAGTCCAGTCAGTGGCAGGGTTACCAAATCTGTAATTATACAGATTTTTCAGGCTTTTTGAAACCAAGAATCCGTAGACACAGATTACAGATTTTCTTGGTTTTCATACAGCTTTGGCGCTTTGGCTCGATTATTCAAAAGGGCCCTGGAAGATGTGTCTTCATATCTTCAGCTCACTACACTTCTACGCAAATCATTTGGTGAAATGTTGATAATTATTTGCTGCGATATCTCCGATTGATTCAACAATATGTGTTCAACGTACATGTCAAAATCGAAACTGAGTGCCTGAAGTTCATCAAAACAAGCAAAGCGCTGACACTTGAGAGATGCAATAACTTCAGAGAGGAATGTGAACTACAATGAACGTTTAAAAATTCTTCTGTTAATTAATGAATTAATGGAATGATCAAGACATCATGCCATACGTAAAAAGGCAACAAACGGTCAGATTAATTAAGTTTACTTGCTGCGAAGAACGTAGTTTATCACAATGCATGCATTGACCGAACATGGAATTCGTTCAAACTCTTTACTCACAAAGCATATATGTTGAATTAATTGAATTCGTAAATTGTTTCATTCAATAAATAATTTAGTCTATACAAACAAATGATTACTAAGCCATCGGTAGTCCTACGTCAACCTTGCGGTTATATCATGGATATTGTTAGCCAAGGCACTTATTTCTCTGGATTTTTGTTACTTTTCGATATCTTTTCGCCTCAAGGGCTCTCTTATGGGCTAAGCCCCTAGACTCCATCAAATCCCGACTAGGGCAGCAACTAACCCTTCAGAATCCGACGGCTCCAAAATGGTCCATCCAAGGGAAGTAAGTGGTCTGCTTTTCGGTTTGAGATTTGCTCTGTTATGCTTACCAGTGTTTTCGAACTTCTTCCCTGTTAGGAGTTCTGGCGTTGCGGATGTTGGACTCGACAGACTTGATTCAGATGATTAACTTGATTTTGAGAAATATTGGGTTGGGGAAAAAGAAATGTACATTGTCAATATATGGCAAAACTTAAACATATCTTGTGTTGTACTTATCACATCGGGTCATACTATACGGCTATTTAAAGACGACAATCTGTGCTACAAGTGTCGTTTTGATTGTGTTGTGATTGTCCTTTTCAATCTCAAGTTATAGTGCGTCAAAGATGGAGTCCACCAAGCAAGAAATTCGCCATATGTTACGTTTTTACTACCTGCGAGGTAAAACTGCAACGAAGGCGGCCGAAAAAAATCGTGTAGTTTATGGAGCCGATACTGTAACGATTCGCACAGCACAGCGTTTGTTTGATCGATTTCATTCTGGTGTAGTGACTGTCAAAAATACACCCCGTACTGGTAGGCCAATCGTCGTGGAAACCGATAAAATCGTTGAAATCATCCAAGTAGACCGGCATGTGAGCACTCGCTTAATTGGCCAGGAACTGGGTATAGACCATAAAACCGTTTGGAACCATTTTCAGAAGATTGGATTCCAAAAAAAACCTGGATGTATGGGTGCCACACGAGTTGACACAAAAAAATCCTTTAGACCGAATCAACGCCTGCGATGTACTGCTGAAACGGAACGAAATCGACCCATTTTTGAAGAAGATGGTGACTGGTGATGAAAAGTGGATCACGTACGACAACCTAAAGCGAAAAAAGTCACCATCACCAAGCCCGGATTGACGGCCAGGAAGGTTTTTCTGTGTGTTTGGTGGAATTGGAAGGGAATCATCCACTATGAGCTGCTTAACTATGGCCAGACTCTCAACCGTTTGAAGCAGGCGATTGACCAGAAGCCGTCAGAAATGATCAATAGTAATGGTGTTGTTTTCCACCAGGACCATGCTCGGCCTCACATATCTTTGATGACCCGCCAGAAGCTACGGGAGCTCGGATGGGATGGTCCTATTGCACCCACCGTATAGTCCGGATCTGGCTTCAAGTTATCATCATCTCTTCTGGTCCATGCAAAACACTCTTGGTGTTACTAAGTTGGCCTCAAAAGAGGCTTGCGAAAACTGGCTGTCTGAGTTTTTTGCAAATAAGGAGGACGGGTTTATAAAAGGGGGATAATGAAGTTGCCTTCTAAATGGCAACAAGTTTGCGAACAAAACGGAGGATATTTGACTCAAATTGGATAATTTTAAGTATGTTAAATAAAGCGTCAAATTTCGATCAGAAATACGAAATTTCTTTTTCCCCAACCCTATATA
The DNA here is from genome assembly GCF_029784135.1 of Toxorhynchites rutilus septentrionalis. Classification (NCBI taxonomy): domain Eukaryota; kingdom Metazoa; phylum Arthropoda; class Insecta; order Diptera; family Culicidae; genus Toxorhynchites; species Toxorhynchites rutilus. The sequence continues at coordinate 187,697,044 of NC_073745.1, read as the reverse complement.
TACGTTTGGTTTGCTTCCAAAATTGAACTGTTTATTTCCTTGCTATCATGAACCTTTTGGTTTGTTTAACTAAATTGAACTAACTTATTGAGTTAGAATCCGGACTATATATACACGAATTTTTACTCTAGCTTAAAATTGAAAGGAAGAGAAAAGATCTCCCTTTCCTACTCAGATATCCGAAACTGCATCGGTTATCTGCCTTCATATTTGCTACATAAAATTCATCCCATGATTTCCATCCTTCATTATCGCTAAAGGGGCTCAATTTGGTGAAGATTTTATGATCTAACTATTTGCTGATTGCGAGCAAAGGAATCCCTATCTATATTTTCCTGTTCTTATCCTCCACTACGCCACCCTGAATAAACAATTTGTTTCACCTCTCGAGTGGCCCATACAGCGATCTCGCCTTGGGTCTTATCAAAACATTCTTCCCAAGGTTAAAGTGGGAAACATCTAGCTAATTTCCGGCAATAAATATTTACTTCTATTCCTTCGTCTAATGCGCTAGCTTTGGCGCACTTATCTTGGGAGCTATATAGAACAATTGAAGAAAAGGAAACGAAACATGTGGTTTCCTCCTGCTGGCATTATTTTGTTTATCAAATCCGCGTTGCGCTATAAATTTGATATTTGATTATTTTAATTTATTTGTAGCCCTGCTATCTAAGCTGGGTCCGTAACAGATATAACCCATATTTTTTTCAAATTGGTTCCCAACTTTAGAAAACTCAAATGAGAATTTCTTCAAGATGGAGGTGAATAGAGGATAAAAAACTATGAATAGGTTATACCTATGATATAACCGCAAGGTTGACGTAGGACTGCCGTTGGCTTAGTAATCATTTGTGTTCCTTTAGTTAGCCGCTGCGCAGAGCTATCTTTTGTGTGTATTGATTAAATTATTGATTAAACTAGTGAATGAATGAAACAATTCACGAATTCAATTGCAAACAAATCTCAATTTAGATCAGATCATGCAATATAGTAGTAGTTATCGCGGCAAATATTTATCAACATTTTGCCTAACCATCAAATGGTATGCGTAGATATTTAGTGAGCTGGTGATATAAAGGGATATCTTCCTACGCAGTTTTGAAGAACCGAGCCAAGGCATTGTATTTGTACCCGCTTTTGTAGACCGTGTGAACAAAACGAATTCCGGAGTGTAAAGATGCATGAGGGTATAAAAGTACTGCCGACTTCCATGTATCTGCAATGCCGATTTCCTCAGGCTCCATGATTTTGAAGTCGTTGTTAGGGCAACATTCCGATTTTCAGAAACGCAAGCGAGTAAAAAAAGTACCCGCTGCCTGCATCTGTTTTGCAATGTCGATTTCCCCAGGCTCCATGACATTGAAATCTGTGTTAGGGGAACATTCCGATTTGCAGAAACGCAAGTGAATACAAAAGTATCCGCAGCTTGCATCTATTTTGCAATGACGATTTCCTCGGCACCGCGACATTAAAATCTGTGTTAGGGAAACATTCCGATTTGCAGAAACGCAATCGAGTACAAAAGTACCTGCAGCTTGCATCTATTTCGCAATGCCGATTTCCCCAGGCTCCGTGACTTTGAAATCTGTGTAAGGGAAACATTCCGATTTGCAGAAACAAGTACCAAAAGTACCCGCAGCTTGCATCTATTTTTCAATGACGATTTCTCCAGGTTCCACGACAATAAAATATCTGTTAGAGAATCATTCCGATTTGCAGAAACACAAGCGAGTACAAAAGTACCCGCAGATTGCATCTATTCCGTAATGCCGATTTCCCCAGGCTCCATGGTTTTGTAGTCTGTGTTAATGAAATATCCATTCATTCCAGCGATTGTACCTCAATTTTCCGAATGGCACTCGCTTATATACCGATTGGTATGATTTCAATAGCCTGTTTTGAAAGCAATTTTAGGGCTATTGAAACAAGTTTTTGGATCAAAAAGTAACAAGCATGTAACGCGTAGACATTTTATCTTTCGAATCTTTCAAAATCTCGTTAGTCCGGCGTAACGCTTTTGTTTTCGAAACTTGAACTCACACCCCAGTATAGAAATGGAAGATGTAGTCCTACGTCAAAAGAAACACATTTCAAGTGCCCTGCAAAGATTGAAAATCAGTCAAACGGTTAAAATATTACGAAAAATAAATGCATTGGTAAAAGAAAGTCCATTTTTCGGATCACCCTGATTAAAGATGGTGCGTCTATAGATCCACAAGGTTGAAGTGACATGTGAAATTGAGTTTTCGTTTGGTTCAGGTAGTTTTCCATCAGCACGAATGAGCGGTCAGAAGAACAACGAAGTACTTCAGAATATTTTACTGCTGTTTTTGCACCGAAACTACCATCATAATTCAGTTCATAAAATCTGGATGACCATGACTTAATGGTTCAATGAATAGAGATTCAGGACTGGACAGCTTGTTTAGCAGATCAAACATCAATCGAGTACTTATGGGGAATAATCGTACGAATAGTAGTTGCAATCATCCATGGTCACTCTATCTGTTGATATAGTCCATGTTTTTACTGTCAATTTTGTTTACGTTTTACCGCTTTAAAACTATTGTTTTATTGTTTTTTTTTGCGTTAGTTTGCTTCTTCGATGTTTTGCTTCGTCGCGCATGTGCAGTTGACTTAATTGTATAACCGATAGTGCAGTTAATTGACTAGAAAGTGTTGTGTTTGTTGTGCTAGTTGCTACCACAGCTTCTTTCCATCCTTCCGCGCTGAACAAAACTTGTACGCAACTACAAGCTTTTTCTACACAACTTTCCACGTATCACTGGTTGCATAACTACCGGGCTGATAGTCTGCATTAAGCTTCACAATGGAATCCAGCTGCCTTCAGTGCTCTGAACCGTTAAAAAATCTAAAGTTTATTAAATGCCAAGGATTCTGTGATAAAGTTGCGCATTTAGAGTGCGTTTCCTTATCTCGCTCAAACATGGATTTCATAAATGAGCACCCGAATTTATTCTGGTTTTGCAACAGTTGCGTTGGAATAATGAATTCAAAACACGTTCGCGAAGCATTTACGGCATTAACTGAGGCATTCAACAATTTGAGTGAAACTCATCGCTCAGCATTGGAGTAAGAACAGAGCTAGAAAATAACAGAGAGCAAATTGAGGCTCTAACCACGAAGATAACTTCTGTACCTGTTATTGCACCGGCTACGCCTGTTGTCACCGTTCCACCTACTAACTGGCCTGGTCTGAAACGCAAGACCAACAAAAGAACATTTGATACTGCTGGATTGATTTCGCCTGAATTGCCTAGTTTGTCTTGTGGCACAAAAAAACTACCTGCAACTTTTGCCTCAGTTCCTACAGTTCCTCCTGAACCGAAAAAATGTTGGGTGTATCTATCCCGTATTGCTGTGAATGCAACGGAGGATGACATTCTCGCCTTAGCATGTGAGTGCATCCCCTGCGACGAAACCATCGAGGTTAGAAAGCTTGTGAAAAAGGATGCTGATTTATCGTCTGTGCGGTTCATTTCATTCAAAGTTGGTGTCGATGAAAAATATCGCGAGGTAGCTCTAAGTGCAGACACATGGCCAGACGGAGTTTACTTTCGGGAATTCGTAGATCATCAAGATAAGAAAGCCGAGCAGGGGTTTTCAAAAACTCCTCGCCTGATTTAAATTGTTCCCGTTCAACGCTGGATGTCATTCAACCGAAATGCACACTGGAAAGAACCAAGAGAGCCCTCAGTTCCTGCCTGCCAATCACTTTTACCTCTGAGTTTCAACACACATCGCTTGGTTATCCTGCTGAACATCCTGCTCTTCAAACACCGGGCCGCACGCTGTACAGCATTATGGAAGCCCCTTCTGCCCCCAGCACAGCAGACTGTACATCTGCCGGTCAATCAAGATATTCTCGAAAATCAGTTATACCTACACACGTTAGTTCCTGCCATCACAGTCGTCCCGGCTCTGTGTCTAGGGACGTGGAAGGGGTCTTCCAGCGTGCTATCCCAGGCAAGTATCATCTTTCCAATCAGATACCTGCTTCTCATGCCGGTTCCCTTTCCAGTATCAACACTGCTGCTGTATCGTGGTTTTATTATCAAAACGTTCGGGGACTGAAAACAAAAATTGACGACTTCTTCGTTGCCGTTTGCGACTGCAATTACGATGTCATCATGTTGACAGAAACGGGACTCAATGACAGCATCAACTCTCTCCAACTCTTTGGAAATGACTTCAACGTGTTTCGTTGCGACCGAAGCCCACGAAGACTACATTTGGTGGTGTTTTAGTCGCAGTTGCCAGCCGTTATAGCTCTGTGGTAGTTCAAACCATGAATGGAGGGAATATTGAGCAGGTTTGCGTGTCTGCATCAATTCATGGCAAGCGAATGTTTTTATGTGCAGTGTATATCCCACCTGACCGTAGTAGGGACATTAGCGTTTATGATTCCCATCTAGATTCTTTGCGTGAATTATGCGACATGGCATCAGATGATGATGTAGTGTTAGTTTGTGGTGACTACAACCAGCCACACATCCCGTGGAAAACGCAAAATGACGAGATTATTCAGCTTGATCCATCTCTGACCTCCATCGCTAGCTCGGCTCTGGTCGATGGTTTAAACCTCCTCAATCTTAAGCAGTCGAACTTCATTTCAAATAACCGGGGTCGTATTTTGGATCTTGTTCTCTGTAGTCCGAATGTTGACGCGATTATTCGTGCCTCGGCATCGCCAATGCTGACGGTTGACGCACATCATCCTCCTTTGGTGATTGAGTTACCAGTCTTACCGACTGTAGTTGATCCAGCTGGAAGCTTAAGTGTCGCCGAACTTTCTATCAATTATGCGAAAATTGACTGTATCGCCCTCATTGACTTCTTGAGCAGCATTGATTGGAACAGCACTTTGGCGTTAGATGATGTTGACGAAATGGCGTCTAGATTCTGCAGTATCGTACGTGATTGGATTGTTGAGAACACGCCTAGACGAATACCATCTGTAACGCCAGCCTGGAGTACGCCACTTCTAAAAATATTAAGACGTGCTAAGAATGCATGCCAACGCAAGCTGCGTCAACACTGTACTAATGAATCGAAGCAAAACTTCCATCGTGCCAGCAACGCATATCGTCAGTTGAATGCTGGTCTCTATCGGTCATACGTGCTGCGTGTCCAAACTAACCTAAAGCGTAACCCCAAAAGTTTTTGGAATTTCGTCAACTCCAAAAGAAAATCGACCAGCATCCCTTCAACGGTTTTTCTTGGTGAGAGTGAATCGACTACCGTACCTGACGCATGTGAATTGTTTTCTAAACACTTTGCATCTGTTTTCGCCTCCAATGTGGCTACTGCATCTGAAGTTGACGCTGCTGCAGCACACGTTCCTCAGGATTTGATTGATCTGCGCACCTTTGTTGTCAGTCCGCTGATGGTCGAAAAAGCAATTAACAATTTAAAATGTTCCACTTCTCCTGCCCCTGATGGAATTCCGGCGCTAGTGTTTCGCCGTTGTGCGGCTAGTTTTGCAGTACCGCTATCGCGAATATTTACCGCTTCGCTGGAAAACGGTGCCTTTCCAGTGATCTGGAAACACTCATTCATGTTTCCCGTATACAAGAAAGGAGACAACCGCAATGTAACTAACTATCGTGGAATAACTAGCCTATCTGCAGCTTCGAAAATTTTTGAGATGATCGTAAAGGATGCGGTATTCTTCCACGTTAAACATTATATATCGCCAGCACAGCACGGTTTTATGCCCGGGCGCTCTGTGACAACAAACTTGTTGGAATTTACCTCTACGTGCATCAATCAGTTGGAGAACAAGGTTCAGGTTGATGCAGTGTATACTGACATAAAAGCCGCGTTTGATTGCATCGACCATCAGATTCTACTTGGAAAAATGCGTCGCCTGGGTGCTTCAGACCGTTTTGTTTCGTGGTTGTCGTCGTATCTTTCCGGGAGATCACTTCGAGTGAAGCTTGGAAGCCATCTTTCAATAACGTTCACCGCCGCTTCCGGAGTTCCTCAAGGCAGTAACTTGGGACCTCTATTGTTTACCATTTTTTACAATGACGTCACCACATTTTTGAAACCAGGTTGTGTTCTCATCTACGCAGATGACTTGAAATTTTTTCTCACCGTTAAATGCATTGAGGATTGCCGTCAGTTACAAAGCTTGCTCAACAGCTTCTGGGTGTGGTGTCAATTGAACAAAATGACAGTAAGCATTGCCAAATGTGTTATCATGACATTTCATCGCAAGAAGGAACCAATATCCTTTGACTACTCTCTGGAAAACCATGTGCTGGCCCGTGTCAATCAGGTGAACGACCTCGGTGTGATACTGGATCCGAAGCTTACTTTCAGCATACATCGCTCGACGTTAGCTTCCAAGGCCTACCGTCAACTTGGATTCATCTTGAGGATCTCCCGAGAATTCACGGATCCTTATTGTTTGAAGGCGCTATATTGTTCATTAGTGCGCCCTATTTTGGAAAATGCTTCTGTAGTGTGGATGCCCTATCAACTATCGTGGATCCTACGTATTGAACGAGTACAGAAAATGTTTATTCGTCGTGCTCTCAGCTCCCTGCCATGGCGCTGTCCTCAGAATCTTCCGCCTTATCCTGACAGATGTCTCTTGCTAGGGTTGGATACTCTTGAGCGAAGACGGAAACATCAACAATGTACGCTCGTCGCCAAGATACTCAACGATGAAATTGACTCACCCGTGCTGCTTTCCCGCATCAATATTTATGCGTGCGCCATCCAGAGTTCTTCGCTCAACAAGCCTTTTACAGCCCGCGACACACCGTTCTAGTTTTGGTCATAATGAACCCGTAACGGGAATGATTCGTACTTTCTCGATAGTAGAAGATCTGTTCGAGTTTGGAGAGTCATCTACCAGATTTCGTCAAAGGATTGGACGCATTCATGTTTTTTAATGTTTTGTTTTGTTTTTAATGTTTGTATTTTAAAATTTTGTTTTTTATGTTTATATTCATTAAGACATTTGTCAGATGAACAAAGAAATAAATAATAATAAATAAATAATAATTGACAACCAGTATGTGAGTGTTCAATATCTTAAACGAGCAGTATCCTGCACCATGCGGTAGCTAGGTCGAAACCATCCCGAATTGGTTATGTGCGCTGATCGAGAACTAAAGATTACCTACGAATTGGAAACTAGTTGTAATTCATGCGAAATTGATGTTATTTTTTATAGGAATGAAAGGTTGCTCTTACATATCTCTGAAAATTAAAAAAAAAATAGTGGTTCTAACATAATAAAACATCTATTGCAGACCATCTGTTTTGTGAACAGCAATACTTTTCTCGAACGTGGCAGGGAAAATAACAGATTTTAAATAGCCCTCAGAAGATGATCTCACATTCACGGGCAGGGAAGTTTGAGATAATTATAATAATCGGAGATTTCCGATGGAACAATGTGCTTCGTGAGAGTTCTAATTCGTGGCAATTGCTGCAGCTGAAAAGCAGCCCAGCGCATTTTGGTACAATCTTACATCATTGAAAATAGAAAATAACTGTGTACTTAGTGATTCCCATGGACGATTAGTCAACGACCTTAGCGCTGGTGGAGCACATTGTGGTGCAAGCCAAAACCAAAATTTGCACAGGGATACACGCAAAAGATTGGAACTGTTAGAAAGATTATCGTGTCAGCCCATATAGCAATGAAAAAAACATAAGTGCTTTGGGTTGAAATGTTTTGGATTCATTGTTTTGGAATGCTAGGCCACTGCGTAAATAATTCGATCAATAGTACATACAAGAGAGTTAAAATTTCTGCCACGCAAGTTGTGCCATGTTTGGCTCGTTGGAGTTTCAACTTGTTTGTAGTCGGAATTGTTTGTTTCGAAAAATTGAAATTTTTATTTACATTTTCGAGTAGCTTATAACAACAAAAATGTTGTGTCACATGGATTTTCCGAGCGAAATATTCTCTTTAAAGAATTTATATGACTCGGATGTAATGATGAAGGATAATCCTTGTATATCTCTGAAAGTTCAATAAAACTGAAAAAGGCAACAAAAACGAGTGACATTGAACCAACATAAGAGTGCAACCATGAAAAACCAAATTCAACTGTATCCTCTATTACATATCGAACCTTGGCATTCCGGTGTGAAGTGAACGGTATGTGAAACTTATGAAAATAGATATACAATATATCAACAACAAAAACCAGCGTTATTTCCTCGCTGTCAATTATGAATCACAAACTGTTAATACTAACGCGATCGCGGGGGATGGTGGAAAAACATCAATTGTGGATGACATCATTAGAGGAAACGCACAATATAACTGCATAGTGGGTGAGCGGGCTGAAACGATTAAGTGTCATGATGACACAGTAATCGGAAAATTGAATTCCAATGGGTACACACATCACAAACAGATTGCGCAAGGTAACCAATCCGGAAAATTGCCAGAGTGGTGACCGTTGCCTGTCCATCATCACTTCTCTGAATTCAACACGCATTTTTACCGATCATGACATAATCATTCAACGTGCACAACAATTTGGCGATATGAACTGTAGAGATAAACAAGAGCCACCAGATGTAAGGAAAATTATTCAAAGTGGTACATATATCATTTGTTATGGGATTAAACCTTGAGGTTCAATTAGGTTAGCGATCTTCCTCTGTTATCGGTGGATATAAAAAATACTAAAAAGGAGATAAAATATAGACATTCGACATTAACCCATTACGTCATAACCTTACCTGTACGATCACACGTGTGTACTTTTCATTATCGTGTTCGCCATCTACTCATCAAGTTTGGACCTTTTTGGGCGTTTCAACTTGATTATAAATAAAATGAATGGAATGTGTTAAACTAGCGAAGCTCCCAGACTTTTTGTCTTTAAGCCAGACCGCGGTATACCCACGGAAAGGTCACACATCTATGTGACCGACTGTCTATGGTCACAACGATATTGTGCCTATGGGGAGAAACAACATAGAGGATTTTGTGAAATTGCTTCTTTACTTATTTGTGTTGCATTTTACACTAATATAGGTGAACTTGGATGAATTCATTTCGAGAAGAGCAATCAGTTGAACATCATTCATGAAAGAAATGGAAATCATGTGTAGAAAACCTTTCGGAAAGATGTATATCAAACGAACTCTTCCAATTTCACCATAATGTAACGGTCAACTGAAGCTTCGCAGTCTCAAAGTCAAGGAGAATGTCTATTTGACATTGTTTGCGCGCAGTTGCAGAGGAGGGAGCTATAACCGATACGTACCGAACCATGCGAGCAAAACACCTTTCGAAAATAAGTCTGAGGATCATCGCTTCGTAAATGTTTGAAGTGATGAATGATCTTACGCAATTTGTTTGTTGCAGGGTATTTTTTTCGCGTGGATTTTATGCCAGTTGAAGTCCACATAGTATTGTACCAACACAAACAGTCAAACAAACAGTTTTTTTTAAAACCATTTTTCCGAATTGTAAATTTAATGAGTCCAACACTTTTGCTGATATATAGAATGCAATGTGTTGTGATTGCATGAATACAAGGAGTGAAAACAATATAACAACACGCATAATTGCATATCGATCATTGATCGATAAATTGGATTATCATCCGCTGCTAATTATTATCAATCTTTGCAATCACTTATCACTCTTCGAGTATCGTGCGGATGAGACACAGATTCATCTTTCAATTTCAGACAAACTCTTGTATACACACATGCATCGTTCATGTTGCGTTTACTTTGTGAAGAATGGTTTTGGAAGGTATACGCTTAAATTTGGATTTAAGTTTGATTTTTTACTTTGTGGAGAATGGAACGCGATAGTGTTTTCTTATAGTAGTGCTTTAGCACTACTTTGGTTTGACGACTTTTCGAAAAAGGCCTAGGTACAAAAAAATATTATTCTTACTCGAAATTATGGCCAATGAATGTAATGATGCAGGATATTATTTAAATATGCATTTAAAAATATCGAATAAAAAAAAGTACACTAAAAATATTTTTTAATTTTTCTCAAAAACGTGTTTTTAACCCTTTCACGCCCAAGGGAAATATTTTTCCGTTCTACAAAAATCGTTATTGTTCAATTATTATTGAATCAATATTTTTTCTACTGAATGTCAAAATAAAGCGTATGCCCAAGGCAGCAAATGTGTTTCTGAGCGAATAAAAAGTGTCAAACATGGTCCGGTCTGACATAACAACGACCACATAATAAATGTGTTATGCGCAATGTCCAGTTGTGTTTCACAAGTAAACGAAATTGTTTCGCAGAATAACATAACTAACTATTTATTTTACTTTTCTGATAATTTGTATTATGTTTTTTTTTGTGTGATGCAATAAATAAAATACCGATATAATAAACTTAACTCTTCGTTTATTAACTTTTATGGTCCATAGGGAAAAATATAATATAATATAATATAATATATAAATATATTTACACCCTGCTATGTTTTTCTGGTGATATTCTCTTACTTTACACCCACAATAGCTAAAATATTGTGTTGTATTGGCATATTTAGTCTTGGATATCTTCTGGTCCTGAAAGGGTCAACTAAAAGATTTTCCGACAATCCCTTTTTATGTTTTCTTTGAAAAACTGCTACTAATGGTTTACTCTAAACATGTTTGTGATTGGCTTGTTCTGCTTTTTATAATTTGAAAACATGTAGGGGAGGTGGGGGTAAAACGGACATGTTAAGAAAAACTTCAATTATATCTTTGGAAGCTCATGTTTCCCAAAACTATGATGTAGTTTCTTGCAACTCAATATTTTGTTTCTCTACCTAATTGTCCAAATATTTTACAAAAAAGTGTTTTTCAATGTTTTTTACTGAAATTAAAACAGACCGAAAAGCGGATAATATGGACATATAGTGGGGGTAAAATGGACAGGTTTGTAATATATGAAGCGTAGAGGTTTATCGATCGCGAGAGGAATAGTTTTATTCAACCAAGGTCTGAACGCATCACGAATGTGCATTGAATGATGAAAAAATCGAATTAATCCACCTAGAAGTGATATCGTGCTTTTCAGCATAAATGTATAAACGTATAAACGTATAACGAACAGACCCTCAACTATTTTGCTTTTGGTTCCAGTCAGCTTCTAAACAGTCGACATTTAGCGTTTCCATTTATATATGCAGGGCATTCCTTAGGAATAGATTAAACAGACTTTTTACAGTCCATCTCACTCCCACTCGCAACTGTCCTTTTTACCCCACCAGTATAATTATTTCAATAATTTAAATTTTTCACTCAAAAATGAACTTAATTTTCCGTACATACCTAATATCGCTTCTCTGTTAACTCACAACCGAGATATTAAACCTCTCAAAATGTTTAATATCGAAGCAGCTAAAATTACATCCAAATCATGTATGATTTTCGGTTTTTGTTTTCCTTTGCTACTTTTGATCAGTATTCATTGCCATGGGGTGGCTTAAATATTAAAGAATAACATGTAGAAGGTGTTCTCATTAACATAAACCTGAAATTCAAAATGTAACTATACAAATCAACCACCTATCCATATTACCCCCACTGTCCCTATTACCCGCGGTTCCCCTACAGAACATGTCAATCGAAAGAATTTACACACACATGTTACGAGTAAAACATTAGACAAACAAGAGTCTCCATACAAAATTGCCATATATTTCAGAAGCCAATATTTCAATATTTTCTTAGACTTAGACAAAATTAGAATTACAGGGAAACTTCGATATAACGTACATTTCTCTTTCAAAATTGTACGTTATACGTTAAATCAAACTAGAAGGTGAAGCCAACCTTTCTCATGATGTTTCCCTTCATACTATTGATTGAGGGTGAATAGATAAAATGACCGCTTACTAGTTAAAAAAAACTTTTTCTCTGTAAGAGCGTCCTTTTTCCGATTGAGAGTCTTGTTGGTAGTTGTATAGACTTTTCATATAATTTTCGTTCAGAATTAAAAAATATATATTTTTGAGAAGAATGAATTTCAATTTTCAAAATATTTTTTTTTCAGCGTAATTTTAATATTTTTTTTGGTTTTGTCTATGAATGATTAAATTATTTCCTGTATTTCATTCTATAACTAAAATTATGTAGGTCTTAAAGTTTTTCAAATTTATGTTTTCCAAAAAAGCTAAAAATAAAATAAAATTAAAAAAAAAATCCAACTCAAAAACTATAAAAACTACATGATTTTGGTCAGACAATGGAATATAGGAAATTGTAAAAGCTTTCATTAAAAAATTGCAAACTTGCAAACAAAATTATTTTGAAAGCTAAAATTTGTTTTTCTCAAAAACATATTATTTTTAAATTCTAAACGCGAATTATGTGAATATAAAATGCAACTACCAACAAGTCTCCCATACATTGGGAGAGAGGTACTGTTACTTTTGGTTTTTTTTTCTGAGAATTTTAAAACAATACGTTCTTGAGAAAAAATAATTTCAATCTTCAAAAAAAGGGTTTTTTTCAGTGTAATTTTATCATGTATTTTTTACATGAAAATTTAAACAATTTCCAACATTTCATTATTTGATCTAAAATTTGTAGGTACTATAATGTTTGAGTGTTGTTAAAAATTGAGCAAAAAACATTCGCCCTTTCCAAAAAGAAGTCTAATTCTTCTTTGGAGATTTTAAGTATTCAAAGTTGCTCAAAGGCCCAATGTCTTTATACCCACAATCAGTGTTGCCACATTTTATTCTGTACCAGAGTATTTTGAGATGTACCAGAATCTTTGTCATCTGTGATTTTTCGTCCAAAAATCTGTACCATTGAAAATATTCGTTGTAGAGAAAAATCTATTTTATTAGCATGAAAAAATACTCATTTATTTACTACAAATATGTACTACATTTGCAATTGCAAGTCATTCGCATGTTTTATTATACTTTTACATAGTTTGTCTGAATCTAGATTGCGTTCTATCGTATATTAAAATTTTCGAGCTACCGCCACGATGTTCGGTCAAATCTTTTGATCTCATTCTTGGAGTCGTTGCTGAGCTGATTTCGAATCTTATTTTTGTAGTATTCTATTTCTTCTGGTATATGGATGACTTGTTAGTTATTATATGTGTTAGTATACATCCATTCCATGCCTAACCGATATAGTGGTTCTCAGATTTTCGACAAAAGTGGTAGTTTCGTTCTTTATCGCAAATTATGAGACCCGTATTGACTTTTTTCAAAAATTCATAACTTTTGAACTACTAGACCGATTCAGACGATCCACATATCAAATTAAAACCAATCACTCAGCCAACCAATCATCTTTTTCGAAGAAATACTATACCTGCAGAAAATTTGAATTCGTTATTATTGATTATATTCGTTCTTTATTGTTTTCATATCCTCGGGACCGAAGGCGCTATAGTTTTTTATATTTTTTCTGGAAAGCTGAGGATTTTTCACATAACATATACATAACTTTGAATCATAACTTAAAAACGAAAAATAACACTTCTCTGGTATTTGGATATATTATGTGAAAAAACCTCAGCTTTCAGGAAAAAAATGGTTTCGAAACGATGTAAGCTATAAAAACAAATATAATCAATAATTACGAAAACGAATTTTTATCCAGAGTGTAATATTTTTTCGAACAAGACTAGCTCATTGGCTTTTATTTGATATGTCGATCATCTGAATCGGTCCAGTAGATCGAAAGCTATGATTTTTTTTGTAGTGGAAAAAATGGAAAAAAATTATTTTTGGACCATCGGCTAACTTTGAAAAATCATAACTCAAAAATTAAAAAAACGCTTCCCTGGTTTCGAGATATGTTGTGTGAAAAATTCTCAGCTTTCCAGAAAAAAATATGAAAAACTATGGCGCCTTTGGTCCCGAGACTATGGAAAAAAATAAAAAACGAATACAATCAATAATAACGAGAGCAAAATTCAGTTTTTCTACAAGTATAGTATTTTTTTCAAAAAAGACCATATGATTGGCTTTAATTTGATATGTCGATCATCTGAATCGGTCTAGTAGTTCAAAAGTTATGAATTGTTGAAAAAAATCATTTTTGGCAAAAATGCGAAAAAATGGTTTTTTTAGGGTGGTCAAAAAAAACCATTTTTTCGCATTTTTGCGAAGTGGTCACCCTAACAAAAAAAATAAAAAAACGGGTCTCATAATTTGCGATAAAGAACAAATCTACCACTTTTGATGAAAATCTGAGAACCACTATATCGGTTTGGCATGGAATGGCTGTATATATAGTTTTGTTTAGACTTTAGCAAAAAAATGGTTTTAAGAAAAAATTCTATTTTTAAAATATTTTTTCCAGTGTGTATTTTTTTCAAATTATTTCGATATTTTTATTGAAATGTAAATAATTTCCTATATATCAGTTTTTGAGCATTTTTGTTGGTCTTATAGTTTTAACGTATGACTATGTCTGGGTGTAAGTTTAAAGTTTCAAAAACAAGAGCGTTACATTGGAGAAACAAGATTCTAAAACCCCTATGTAACGCTTTAGGTATTATCCTAAAGTTTCAAAATATTCTTTGGAATTCGTTCTGCGACACCCCGTTGCTTCGGAACCGATACCACCAGCAAGGTACCGATTTTCGGACAACATCTACGCATCCAACTGTCAACAGCGTAATAATAATTATTCGTGTACTAAAAAAAATGGAAAATATTTCTTCAAATATCCCTTAAATAATGATGATCAGTTCAATGAGAAACAATAGTGTGGCTAACATAAGTCAAAATATTATGCTCTATAAAACGAACGCATTTTTGACGAAAGACATTTCATCAAAATTGCACAGTAGCTCTTGTGCATTTCCTGGATGCTGTTGTCTATTTTTTTCTGAATTCCTCCATGGTTTGGGATACTGTTTTCTCTTTCTTGGAGATCCTTTCCATAATCGTCCAGTAATGTTCAATTGGTCGGAGCTCTGGACAATTTAGTGGATTGATATTCTGCACATTAGGTTATACTGGCTATACAGTGACTCTCAGACAATAATATCCGATTCGTCGAGAAAGAATTAGATATTACTATCTGAGAGCCACTGTAATACTGGCTTAGCCTAATGTGCAGATGCCAGAAGAGAGGGGGAGACTGATGCACCGTGGAGTTGCCGGCCTAGAATAGCACTTCGGGTCTTGGTCCCTGTCCCTGTCGTATGAGGCGACTAATCGGGTGACAACGCGAGTAAGGGCGCGGTAAAGCCTATTGGAGATTGCACGGGGGAAATACCGTGTACAGGAGCCACGAAACGAGTGCCAAGCACATCAGGATTGACGCCAGTAAGATCCTGATTACGACATACTGGTTACGACATAGAAAACGGACACGATACGGAAACGATTTCAACACGACGCTAAAGGCTGACAGTCGTACTATCCTGTTCCCTGAGTAAGGAAGGGTGACACCGTCCTGAAATGGCGTTTGGGCTAATAGTGCGGTTGCCCCCGTCCCGGTAATAACTTGGCAAGTCTTCGGGTACGTTCGATGCTCGTCTAGGCCCAGGCACTAGGTACTAGGCGTCAGATGTCACATTCCTGACTTGCGCTGATCTGGCTCTGAACACGGTCCCCATGAAGGACCGTGTCAACCCCTGCATGGCCTCACTGCTTGCATAGATAACCATGGGATCACTGGTAGCGACTATGTACAACGAGCGGAGATAGCGGCCCGAAGTTGGGACCCAGAAAAATATGAATAGTTGCAATAACACACCAACAAACGATGGAGAGGAGAATGTGTTCGCGAGAAGTGGACGAATGCTGAGGTCACCAGTCACTCGAGTAGCCACAACGAGTACAAGCAACACAAAACCACAAGAAGTGTTTGCTGCCCAAGCATTCCAAGGAGATCTTGGCTCCGTACAGAGCCAGTTGTTTACGCTGACCTCAAGCGCATCCCAAGAAGGGCAACTTGGGAGGCTCAGCATCACGGACGTTAGGAAAAAGGTCAACGAACTTTACGAGTTCGTAAAGGACAAAAACAATGTCCACTTAAAAATAAAACATCTGGTGACGAGCATCAGATCGGTCGTCATGGTTGCTGAACGCGAGCATAAGGAGCTGCAGATGAGAGCAGAGGGTGCTGAAAAGGCTCTGCTCGAGGCGAATGAGAAACCCGTCGAGATACTTGAGACGCCGAAGGGTCCTCTGAACACACGATCGGACAAGAGAAGGAGGGACAACCCAGGAGAAAAAGAAGAGCTGAAAAAGGCCAAGAACGATCTGAGTAACGCGAAAGGAGGTGAAAGCAGTGAATGGCGTACTGTCGATAACCAGGCAGAAAAACGCAAAAAACAGAAGGAGAAGAAGAAAAAAGTTGAGCAGGAAAAGAAGAAACTCGGACCTCGAGTGGAGCGAATCAAGGGCGATGCTTTGATCGTTGAAGTGTCAGCAGGAGTATCGTATGCAGCTATCCTTCGGAAAGTGAGAGACGATCCGGAGTTGCAGACACTGGGCGAGAACGTCGTGAAAACTAGGCGCACGCAGAAAGGCGAGATGCTCTTCGAGCTTAAAAAAGATCCAGCGGTTAAGAGCTCTGCTTTCAAACAACTCATTGAGAAGTCACTAGGGGAGGAGGCGAAGGTGAGAGCTCTCTCTCAGGAATCAACCATCGAGTGCCGGTATCTGGACGAGATCACGACTGTTGAGGAATTGAGAACTGCGTTACAGTCACAATGTGACCTTGGCGATGTGCCAATGACAATCCGGCTGAGAAAGGCATACGGTGGGACACAAACGGCCTCGATACGGCTCTCGAAACAAGCTGCGAATAAACTGGTGGAGAAGGGTAAAATAAAAGTGGGGTGGTCCGTGTGCCCGATGAAAGCTCCCCCTCGTATGGCCAAGCAAATGGAGAGATGCTTTCAATGCATGGGCTTCGGTCACCAGGCGAAAAACTGCGGTGGTCCTGACAGATCGAAATTGTGCAGGAAGTGCGGGACGGAAGGTCACGTTGCTAGAGACTGCACAAAGCAACCGAGGTGCATGTTGTGCAAGGAGGAGGACGGAAACGACCACGTCACAGGTAGCTTCAAATGTCCGGCGTACAAAAAGGCGATTGCGGGTTCGCAGTAATGGAGGTTACCCAGCTCAACCTCAATCATTGCGACATAGCACAGCAATTGTTGTGGCAGTCAACAACTGAAACTAAATGCGACGTTGCAATGATCGCAGAACCGTACCGAGTTCCTCGCGATAACGGAAAATGGGTGGTGGATAAAGCAGGGATGGCTGCAATACTAGTGATGGGAAGGTTCCCCATCCAAGAAGTGGTGGAAAGCTCACAGGAAGGTTTCGTGATCGTCAAAATCAACGGAATCTTCATGTGTAGTTGCTATGCACCCCCAAGATGGTCAGCGGAGCAGTTTCACGAGATGTTGGACGTACTCACGGATAAGGTCAGCGGCCGCAAACCAGTCATCATCGGAGGAGACTTCAACGCCTGGGCTGAGGAGTGGGGAAGCAGATGCACCAACGCCAGGGGGTACAGCCTACTAGAAGCCTTCGCAAAACTAGACGTCACACTTCTGAACGAAGGCACTAGCAGCACCTTTCGATGGGACGGCCGCGAATCCATCATCGATGTAACTTTCTGCAGTCCATCACTGGCGGCTAATACGAAGTGAAGAGTGTCGGAGGGATACACACACAGCGACCACCAGGCAATCCTGTATAGTGTCGGCCAACGGAATCCCGCAGCGGTACGGAATACAAAAACCTTTGAGCGGAAGTGGAGGACAAAGGTTTTTGACAAGGAGCTTTTCGTCGAAGCACTACGCATAGACAGCAGAACTCTTAATCTGAGCGCCGACGGGCTGACAGGAACATTGGTGAGGGCATGCGATACAGCGATGCCGAGAAGACTGAACCCGACGAATGAACGACGTCCAGCCTACTGGTGGAACGAGACACTCAGCATCCTCCGCGCTAACTGTCTACGAGCCAGAAGAAGAGTCCAGAGGGCACGAACCGATGTAGAGAGAGAGGAGCACCGCGCGTCTTTCCGAGCGACCAGAGCCGCCTTGAAACGAGAGATACGTAGGAGCAAATCGAACTGCTATAGGGAGCTGTGTCGAGACGTCGACGCAAATCCTTGAGGTGAAGCATATCGAATCCTGATGGCGAAATTCCGTAGTTCAACGACTCCCATGGAATTATGTCCGGAAAAACTCGAGGTCATTGTGAATGGACTCTTTCCGCAGCACGACCCACCGACGTGGCCACCCACACTGTACGGTGAGGACGAAGCAGAGAACGCACAAGTCACCAACGAAGAACTCATCGCGGTGGCAAAAGGTCTAAAGTTGAAAAAAGCACCCGGCCCCGACGGAATCCCCAATGTGGCCCTGAAATCGGCGATCCTTGCTTTCCCCGACATGTTCAGGGTGGTGCTGCAGAAATGCCTGGATGACGGACTCTTCCCTGCGGAATGGAAGATACAAAAGTTGGTGCTGCTCCCGAAACCAGGAAAGCCACCTGGAGATCCAGCGTCGTATAGGCCTATTTGTTTGTTGGATACTTTGGGAAAGCTCTTGGAAAGGGTTATTCTCAACAGACTGGTGAAATGCACGGAGGATGACCACGGATTGTCGAAAATGCAGTTCGGGTTCCGGAAAGGAAAGTCGACAGTGGACGCTATTCGGACAGTTATCGAGAAAGCTCAGGTCTCGCTTAAACAAAAACGAAGAGGCGACCGTTACTGCGCGGTGATTTTGATTGACGTGAAGAACGCCTTCAATAGTGCCAGCTGGGAGGCCATCGCCGAGGCGCTACACAGATTGAAGGTCCCTAGCTACCTGTACAGGATACTGAGGAGTTATTTCCAGAATCGGATCCTGGTATACAACACAGACAGGGGACAGATAGTGAAGAATATCTCGGCGGGAGTTCCACAAGGTTCCATCCTAGGTCCTACACTTTGGAACACGATGTACGACGGTGTTCTAAGGCTGAAGCTACCCAGAGGTGTGGAGATCGTGGGCTTCGCGGACGACATCGTAACAACGGTAATCGGCGAGACGCTTCAGGAGGTGGAAATGTTGGCGACTGAGGCTGTAGACATGATCGGTAGTTGGATGGACAGCGTAAAGCTCCAGATGGCACATCACAAAACCGAGGTGCTGTTAGTGAGAAATCGTAAGGCAGTGCTGCGGGCAGAGGTATCGGTCGGAGGACATACCATCGTTTCGAAGCGGGCGGTGAAGTACCTCGGAGTCATGATCGACGACCGGCTGAACTTCAACCAGCACGTCGACTATGCATGTGGGAAGGCGTCAAAGGCCATCAACGTGGTGGCGAGGATCATGCCAAATAGCTTTGGCCCAAGCAGCAGCAAGAGGCGTCTCTTGGCAAGTGTATCTTCGTCGATACTGAGGTATGGTGGCCCTGCCTGGTTGGCGGCTCTGGAAACCCACCGAAATCGGAGGAAGCTGAACAGCACATTCCGACTCATGGCCATGCGAGTCGTAAGTGCTTATAGGACCATTTCGACAGAAGCTGTGTGTGTAATCGCCGGAATGATTCCCATCTGCATCACTCTGGCGGAAGATAGCGAGTGCTACAAGCGACGGGAAAGCAGAGGTATCCGGAAATTGATGAGAGCGGAGTCGTTGGACAAATGGCAGTATGGATGGGATACGGCAGAAAATGGTAGATGGACGTACAGGCTGATACCGGTACTTTCGACCTGGTTGAACAGGAAACACGGTGAAGTTAACTTTTACTTGACGCAGTTTCTGTCTGGGCATGGCTGTTTCAGGCAATATCTACACCGGTTCGGGCACGCAGTTTCACCCCTCTGTCCGGAGTGTGGAGATATGGAGGAAACACCGGAGCACGTCGTTTTTGTCTGTCCCAGGTTCACCGAAAGGCGCGAGGGGCTGCCTGCACTTCATGTCGGGAATATTGTGGAGGAGATGTGTCGCGACGAGATGATCTGGAATGCCGTGAGTAGTGCAATCACACAAATCATGTCGGAGCTGCAGCGAAGGTGGAGGGCTGACCAAAGTGCTGACAACGTCCGACGGTGAAAGGTGAACAACGGCGACGGCTGTTGCAAGAGATGGTACCTCACGAGAGTAGCTGTGACGGGGTGCGCGTTGTGTTGGAGGGCACCACCTAATCGGCTCTCCGCTGGGAAGAGAAATCCTGCGAGGGTGACTGTGACGGGGCGCGCGTCAAGTTGGAGGGCGCTTCCTAATCGGTGCACGTCTTGACAGGTAAACGGATGCCGATTTAATAACTACGACGGAGTGAGTGTCAAGGAGGGCGTCTTCAAACTGGTGTATACCCCACGAGAGCTGCTGTGATGGAGTGCGCGTCATGTTGGAGGGCACTACCTAATCGGCGCTCCGATGGGAAGAGAAATCCTGCGAGGGTGACGGTGACGGGGCGCGCGTCAAGTTGGAGGGCGCTTCCTAATCGGTGCACGTCTCGACAGGTAAACGGATACTGCCGCGGAGAACAGCAAAAGGCCTGCCTGACAACGCCTGATCGTGGCCTGGATGGAGGAACACCGCGAACATTTCGAAGGAACGAGCATCAAGGATGAAGCCACGATCAAAATGGTGAATACCCCACGAGAGTAGCTGTGACGGAGTGCGCGTCAGGATGGAGGGCACTGCCTAATCGGCGCTCCGTTGGGAAGAGAAATCTTGCGAGGGTGACTGTGACGGGGCGCGCGTCAAGTTGGAGGGCGCTTCCTAATCGGTTCACGTCTCGACAGGTGAGAAACCCCGCGAGGGTGGCTGTGACGGGTTGCGCGTCAAGATGGAGGGCAATTCCTAATCGGTTCACGTCTCGACGGGTAAATTCAAAATGCCTGCGAAGAGGACATCAGCGCAGTGGAATTAATAACGAATGGAAAGAAAAAAATATTGAGAAAAAGGGAAGGACAACGCTAGTTAGCGTTGAAAACTCGAGAAGTGCATGAGCACAGCCGCCCCCTGAAGTAGTCGCCTAGATGTGGTCCCAGGGGGAATAAGGCAACGAGTAGAGGGCTTGGTTTTTGTGGGTGCGATCCCCACTCGACGTCTGGGTTAACCCTTCCCAGGTAAGGCTGGTAGAGCGTTCCTCACCTCTTTAAAAAAAAAAATCGGGAATCGGAGGAGGGTCCCCGAACTGGAGCTGGTCCTGGAACGGGCGTAAGAGCGAGCGGCCAGCGGCTGGAGGGCGATGTGCAAGAGCGGGCCACCAGCCGGGTTCAACCCGAAGAGCTACCGCCACACGGAAACAGCAGCCATCGACATCACCCAAGAAACGCTGCGCCTACGAGACGTGTTGCGACTGCCAGACGACAGTCGTCCACACTTGTGGGTACCACTAGGCGCCGGATCATGTGGACACACGAAATGAATGAATTCGTGATCCGCGCCTATTACATCTGCACTGCTTTGGAGACGGACATGAGCGGTCGCCCTCGAATACTAACAATGTTCGAGGAAGCGTATCCAGAGTTCGTCGGGAGGCTTGATCAGAACGCGATGAACGCGAGGCGTAGAGCGATAGTACGCAACAACATGCTCTCCCAAACGCAAATCGACGAGATCAAGCAGCAGGTGCAGAGAGAAATAAGCTCCAGGAACAACAGAGCAAGCGATGTGTCGAGACGAAGTTCAGTACGGCTGAGCAATTCATTCGCGAGTGGGGCACGCGAATCAGCACCAGTGGAGGCCACAGTACAACAACCCCCTGAGCCGGAAGACCCACAGCCAGATCAACAACTACTACGCGATCTGGTCTTCCACTACGACGAGGCGATCTCACAGTTCCGCGACACAGACCCATTGTCGCGCCCCAGGATCCCGAAGTTGCAGCATTCCCGCAGGCTGACAAGTGCAGTAAAGCTCATGAACGAGCACGTTCTTCCGCTGCACTTGGTTGATGCTGAGAACATGGAGGAGCTGCAACTGAAAGTTTACTGTGCTGCTGTGGCGACCGCCAAAAGTTTAGGATACCGTATTAGGCCAAAAGGCAGACTGCTCCAACATCTCCGTGAAAGGCGTGAGCCTCCATGGCGAAGGAGATTGGAGCAACGGATCCTAAACAAGCGCGCCGCAATTGGAAGACTGATGGCGTACAAAAGAGGCAGCAGATCGGCGAAATTATGTCGCCAAGTTGCTGTGATCGTGCGGCCTACTGAACTTCGCCAGCTGGGAGCTCACCAGCTGACGGAAAAACTCGACACACTGGTACAGCAATTGAGCGTCCTTACAAAACGGCTGAAACGTTACTCTGACTCTGCAAAGCGCCAGGAACAAAATCGGATGTTCAGAGATAACGAGAAAGCGTTCTACGACCACATTAGCGACGAGAAGCCCGACTACCGCGAAGGTTTGCCAGATATTAGCGATGTGACGAACTTCTGGGCTGGTATTTGGGAGACCCCAGTAGAACATCGCGACGGGCAAATGTGGTTAAGACGGGAGGAGGAGAGTTGTGGTGAAATTGGAGAGATGCCAGCTATCATCGTCGGAGAGAACGATGTCCGCGAAGCCTCGCGGTACCTGAGGAACTGGGCAGCACCGGGCCCCGATGGTGTCCAGAACTTTTGGCACAAGAAGCTGACCGTCGCACATCCAAAGATAGCTGAGTGCTTCAACAAGGTGCTACGTGACCCACACAACCTTCCTGAATTCGCCACCCGTGGCGTCACCTTCCTCCTCCCGAAAGACAGCAACACATTGAACCCATCAAAGTACAGACCGATAACGTGCCTATCGAGTCTGTACAAAATACTGAGCAGCATAATTACCGCCAAAGTTTCTGCTCACTGCGAACAGCATCACATCATCGCAGAAGAGCAGAAAGGATGCAGGAAAAATACGCATGGCTGCAAAGACCAGGCCATCATCGACGCAGCCATAGTCGGCCAGGCGGTATATAACCAGCGGAACCTAAGTATGGCCTACATCGATTACAGGAAGGCTTATGACTCCATACCTCACTCGTTTCTCGTCCGGGTATTGGAGCTCTACAAAATTGATCCCGTCGTCGTTAGGTTCCTGCAGCATGCGATGAGGCAGTGGAGTACGTCTCTGCACCTCAGTGATGGGGAAAATGTGTTGCAGTCTAGAACGCTGCAGATAAAGAGGGGGATATTCCAAGGCGACTCTTTCAGCCCGCTTTGGTTTTGTCTGGCACTGAACCCCCTCAGTAGGGCGCTCAATAGAAACGGTCATGGCTATAAAATAAGGTATGGCGACGGCGCTCACGAAGAAGTGACCCATACCTTCTACATGGATGATCTCAAGGTCTACGCTGATTCACGTCAGCGTCTAGGTGTAGCTATCCGGGTTGTCGAAGACATAAGCAGGGACATCTGCATGGAGTTCGGCCTTGACAAGTGCCGCTGTGTCCATCTGCTGAAAGGGCAGCTTACCGAATCCGGAGGTTACGAGGTCTATGACGGCGAGTTCATAAGAGACATGGTTCGTGGCGAATCCTATAAATATCTTGGATTCCGACAGCTCACCGGGATTCGCCACTCCGACATCAAGACGGAGCTGCGAGACAAGTTCTTGAGTCGAGTGAACTGTGTCCTGAGGACTTTCCTCAACGCGGGGAACAAGGTACGCGCGATCAACACATTCGCGGTTCCCCTGCTGACCTTCAGTTTTGGTGTAGTCAAATGGAGCAAAACTGACCTAGAGGACCTTGAGAGGAGGATGAGGAAAGCATTTAAAGAGGCCGGAATGCACCATCCTCAATCGGCACTGGAGAGAGTTTCACTGCCACGCAAAGAAGGGGGACTTGGAATAGTCGACATATCTGCACTGTGTGTTGCCCAGGTACGACAACTGCGCGAGTACTTCGCAGAACGCGCCAACCAAAACGCGCTATACCGGGCTGTCTGCGCCGCCGACAGAGGATACAGCGCTCTGCACTTGGCGCAAGCGGGGTACCAACTCAACTGCAATCTGCAGACAGTGGAGGAGAAGATTGCAGCTTGGAAGCAGAAGGCAGTGCATGGTGCCCACCCCCATCAACTGGATCGGCCACACGTCGACAAGGCCGCATCTAATCTGTGGCTAACGCGTGGTGAACTCTCTTCAGTAGTAGAAGCCGACATGATAGCCATCCAGGACAGGATAATGCCGACGAGAAACTGCAGGCGGTACGTCTGGCATCAAGACGTTGATGACATTTGCCGGATGTGCCATCAACCAGGTGAAAACATAGAGCACATTATGGGAGGCTGTCCCGTTTTGGCCAACGCAGCCTACACCGAGCGCCACAACAACGTGGCCCGTATTGTTCATCGACAACTGGCGCTCCAATGTGCTCTACTGGAAGACAACGTACCAAACTACCGGTACCTGCCTGCACCTGTCCTGGAAAATGACCGTTTCAAGCTGTACTGGGATCGCACTGTTCTGACCGACCTCTCGATCCACCACAACCGTCCAGATATAATGGTTTACGACAAGAGCGACCGCAAAGTCACCATCATCGATGTCGCTATTCCACTGAACCAGAATCTGGAGGAGACCCACGGTCGCAAAATCTGCAAGTACCGACCATTGGCCGTGGAGCTCAAGGAACTGTGGGGGCTAAGGGAGGTCCCAAGAATTGTTCCAGTCGTTCTCTCTGGAACTGGAATTATCCCGAAGACACTTCTGGAAGCGCTAAAGGTGTTGAACATGGAGAAGGAATTGGCCGGCATCCAAAAGTCGGTCATCCTTAGCACCTGCGCGATTGTCCGACAATTTCTCGGTCAGGACTGAAACAGCACGAGCATGCAGATACGTGCATTCCGCAGAGCCTAGTCCCCCTTTGGCATTCAGAAGCCCGGGGGCAGGTGAAAATTCTGGCTAGGTTCGCCTAGTTAAGAAGTGAGATAAGTCTGCCAAAAAAAAAATCTTCTCAAATGGGGATCAACATAGGGTAGGAGCCTGCCTGTTGGTCTCAAATGTTCCTATCTCACGCCTCCACGAAGATCATATGGGTTCTCAAATGGGGATCAACATAGGGTAGGAGCCTGCCTGTTGGTCTCAAATGTTCCTATCTCACGCCTCCACGAAGATCATATGACGACATTTTTAGATCGGGCGTGAACTGGAAACACACACCTGGTCTTGGCTCCGAGAACGGGTGTCGAAAGTGGCTAAGTGAGGGGGTGCGAGCGAGTCAGAGCGCTATATCTCTCCCGGGGAAGGCCTCCCGGGTCATGGAGGCCTTGCCAACCCGCTGTCTCCCGGGCAAAGGAGATACACCCAGAAAATGGAGCTACGTTCACGAAGAGTAATTAGAATGCGATCACCCGAGGAGGGTCCCCGAACTGGAGCTGGTCCTGGAACGGGCGTAAGAGCGAGCGGCCAGCGGCTGGAGGGCGATGTGCAAGAGCGGGCCACCAGCCGGGTTCAACCCGAAGAGCTACCGCCACACGGAAACAGCAGCCATCGACATCACCCAAGAAACGCTGCGCCTACGAGACGTGTTGCGACTGCCAGACGACAGTCGTCCACACTTGTGGGTACCACTAGGCGCCGGATCATGTGGACACACGAAATGAATGAATTCGTGATCCGCGCCTATTACATCTGCACTGCTTTGGAGACGGACATGAGCGGTCGCCCTCGAATACTAACAATGTTCGAGGAAGCGTATCCAGAGTTCGTCGGGAGGCTTGATCAGAACGCGATGAACGCGAGGCGTAGAGCGATAGTACGCAACAACATGCTCTCCCAAACGCAAATCGACGAGATCAAGCAGCAGGTGCAGAGAGAAATAAGCTCCAGGAACAACAGAGCAAGCGATGTGTCGAGACGAAGTTCAGTACGGCTGAGCAATTCATTCGCGAGTGGGGCACGCGAATCAGCACCAGTGGAGGCCACAGTACTACAACCCCCTGAGCCGGAAGACCCACAGCCAGATCAACAACTACTACGCGATCTGGTCTTCCACTACGACGAGGCGATCTCACAGTTCTGCGACACAGACCCATTGTCGCGCCCCAGGATCCCGAAGTTGCAGCATTCCCGCAGGCTGACAAGTGCAGTAAAGCTCATGAACGAGCACGTTCTTCCGCTGCACTTGGTTGATGCTGAGAACATGGAGGAGCTGCAACTGAAAGTTTACTGTGCTGCTGTGGCGACCGCCAAAAGTTTAGGATACCGTATTAGGCCAAGAGGCGGACTGCTCCAACATCTCCGTGAAAGGCGTGAGCCTCCATGGCGAAGGAGATTGGAGCAACGGATCCTAAACAAGCGCGCCGCAATTGGAAGACTGATGGCGTACAAAAGAGGCAGCAGATCGGCGAAATTATGTCGCCAAGTTGCTGTGATCGTGCGGCCTACTGAACTTCGCCAGCTGGGAGCTCACCAGCTGACGGAAAAACTCGACACACTGGTACAGCAATTGAGCGTCCTAACTAAACGGCTGAAACGTTACTCTGACTCTGCAAAGCGCCAGGAACAAAATCGGATGTTCAGAGATAACGAAAAAGCGTTCTACGACCACATTAGCGACGAGAAGCCCGACTACCGCGAAGGTTTGCCAGATATTAGCGATGTGGCGAACTTCTGGGCTGGTATTTGGGAGACCCCAGTACAACATCGCGACGGGCAAATGTGGTTAAGACGGGAAGAGGAGAGTTGTGGTGAAATTGGAGAGATGCCAGCTATCATCGTCGAAGAGAACGATGTCCGCGAAGCCTCGCGGTACCTGAGGAACTGGGCAGCACCGGGCCCCGATGGTGTTCAGAACTTCTGGCACAAGAAGCTGACCGTCGCACATCAAAAGATAGCTGAGTGCTTCAATAAGGTGCTACGTGACCCACACAACCTCCCTGAATTCGCCACCCGTGGCGTCACATTCCTCCTCCCGAAAGACAGCAACACATTGAACCCATCAAAGTACAGGCCGATAACGTGCCTATCGAGTCTGTACAAGATATTAAGCAGCATCATAACCGCCAAAGTTTCTGCCCACTGCGAACAACACCATATCATCGCAGAAGAGCAGAAAGGATGCAGAAAAAATACGCATGGCTGCAAAGACCAGGCCATCATCGACGCAGCCATAGTCGGCCAGGCGGTTTATAACCAGCGGAACCTAAGCATGGCCTATATCGATTACAGGAAGGCTTATGACTCCATACCTCACTCGTTTCTCGTCCGGGTATTGGAGCTCTACAAAATTGATCCCGTCGTCGTTAGGTTCCTGCAGCATGCGATGAGGCAGTGGAGCACGTCTCTGCACCTTAGTGATGGGGAAAATGTGTTGCAGTCTAGAACGCTGCAGATAAAGAGGGGGATATTCCAAGGCGACTCTTTCAGCCCGCTTTGGTTTTGTCTGGCACTGAACCCCCTCAGTAGGACGCTCAATAGAAACGGTCATGGCTATAAAATAAGGTATGGCGACGGCGCCCACGAAGAAGTGACCCATACCTTTTACATGGACGATCTCAAGGTCTACGCTGATTCACGTCAGCGTCTAGGTGTAGCTATCCGGGTTGTCGAAGACATAAGCAGGGACATCTGTATGGAGTTCGGCCTCGACAAGTGTCGCTGTGTCCACCTGCTGAAAGGACAACTTACCGAATCCGGAGGCTACGAGGTCTATGACGGCGAGTTCATAAGAGACATGGTTCGTGGCGAATCCTATAAATATCTTGGATTCCGACAGCTCACCGGGATTCGCCACTCCGACATCAAGACGGAGCTGCGAGACAAGTTCTTGAGTCGAGTGAACTGTGTCCTGAGGACTTTCCTCAACGCGGGGAACAAGGTACGCGCGATCAACACATTCGCGGTTCCCCTGCTGACCTCCAGTTTTGGTGTAGTCAAATGGAGCAAAACTGACCTAGAGGACCTTGAGAGGAGGATGAGGAAAGCATTCAAAGAGGCCGGAATGCACCATCCTCAATCGGCACTGGAGAGAGTTTCACTACCACGCAAAGAAGGGGGACTTGGAATCGTCGACATTTCTGCACTGTGTGTTGCCCAGGTACGACAACTGCGCGAGTACTTCGCAGAACGCGCCAACCAAAACGCGCTATACCGGGCTGTCTGCGCCGCCGACAGAGGATACAGCGCTCTGCACTTGGCGCAAGCGGAGTACCAACTCAACTGCAATCTGCAGACAGTGGAGGAGAAGATTGCAGCTTGGAAGCAGAAGGCAGTGCATGGTGCCCACCCCCATCAACTGGACCGGCCACACGTCGACAAGGCCGCATCTAATCTGTGGCTAACGCGTGGTGAACTCTCTTCAGTAGTAGAAGCCGACATGATAGCCATCCAGGACAGGATAATGCCGACGAGAAACTGCAGCCGGTACGTCTGGCATCAAGACGTTGATGACATTTGCCGGATGTGTCATCAACCAGGTGAAAACATAGAGCACATTATGGGAGGCTGTCCCGTTTTGGCCAACGCAGCCTACACCGAGCGCCACAACAACGTGGCCCGTATTGTTCATCGACAACTGGCGCTCCAATGTGCTCTACTGGAAGACAACGTACCAAACTACCGGTACCTGCCTGCACCTGTCCTGGAAAATGACCGTTTCAAGCTGTACTGGGATCGCACTGTTCTGACCGACCTCTCGATCCACCACAACCGCCCAGATATAATGGTTTACGACAAGAGCGACCGCAAAGTCACCATCATCGATGTCGCTATTCCACTGAACCAGAATCTGGAGGAGACCCACGGTCGCAAAATCTGCAAGTACCGACCATTGGCCGTGGAGCTCAAGGAACTGTGGGGGCTAAGGGAGGTCCCAAGAATTGTTCCAGTCGTTCTCTCTGGAACTGGAATTATCCCGAAGACACTTCTGGAAGCGCTAAAGGTGTTGAACATCGAGAAGGAATTGGCCGGCATCCAAAAGTCGGTCATCCTTAGCACCTGCGCGATTGTCCGACAATTCCTCGGTCAGGACTAAAACAGCACGAGCATGCAGATACGTGCATTCCGCAGAGCCTAGTCCCCCTTTGGCATTCAGAAGCCCGGGGGCAGGTGAAAATTCTGGCTAGGTTCGCCTAGTTAAGAAGTGAGATAAGTCTGCCAAAAAAAAAATCTTCTCAAATGGGGATCAACTCCTACCCTATGCCTGCCTGTTGGTCTCAAATGTTCCTATCTCACGCCTCCACGAAGATCATATGACGACATTTTTAGATCGGGCGTGAACTGGAAACACACACCTGTTCTTGGCTCCAAGAACGGGTGTCGAAAGTGGCTAAGTGAGGGGGTGCGAGCGAGTCAGAGCGCTATATCTCTCCCGGGGAAGGCCTCCCGGGTCATGGAGGCCTTGCCAACCCGCTATCTCCCGGGCAAAGGAGATACACCCAATAAAATGGAGCTACGATCACGAAGAATAATTAGAATGCGATCACCCGAGGAGGGTCCCCGAACTGGAGCTGGTCCTGGAACGGGCGTAAGAGCGAGCGGCCAGCGGCTGGAGGGCGATGTGCAAGAGCGGGCCACCAGCCGGGTTCAACCCGAAGAGCTACCGCCACACGGAAACAGCAGCCATCGACATCACCCAAGAAACGCTGCGCCTACGAGACGTGTTGCGACTGCCAGACGACAGTCGTCCACACTTGTGGGTACCACTAGGCGCCGGATCATGTGGACACACGAAATGAATGAATTCGTGATCCGCGCCTATTACATCTGCACTGCTTTGGAGACGGACATGAGCGGTCGCCCTCGAATACTAACAATGTTCGAGGAAGCGTATCCAGAGTTCGTCGGGAGGCTTGATCAGAACGCGATGAACGCGAGGCGTAGAGCGATAGTACGCAACAACATGCTCTCCCAAACGCAAATCGACGAGATCAAGCAGCAGGTGCAGAGAGAAATAAGCTCCAGGAACAACAGAGCAAGCGATGTGTCGAGACGAAGTTCAGTACGGCTGAGCAATTCATTCGCGAGTGGGGCACGCGAATCAGCACCAGTGGAGGCCACAGTACTACAACCCCCTGAGCCGGAAGACCCACAGCCAGATCAACAACTACTACGCGATCTGGTCTTCCACTACGACGAGGCGATCTCACAGTTCTGCGACACAGACCCATTGTCGCGCCCCAGGATCCCGAAGTTGCAGCATTCCCGCAGGCTGACAAGTGCAGTAAAGCTCATGAACGAGCACGTTCTTCCGCTGCACTTGGTTGATGCTGAGAACATGGAGGAGCTGCAACTGAAAGTTTACTGTGCTGCTGTGGCGACCGCCAAAAGTTTAGGATACCGTATTAGGCCAAGAGGCGGACTGCTCCAACATCTCCGTGAAAGGCGTGAGCCTCCATGGCGAAGGAGATTGGAGCAACGGATCCTAAACAAGCGCGCCGCAATTGGAAGACTGATGGCGTACAAAAGAGGCAGCAGATCGGCGAAATTATGTCGCCAAGTTGCTGTGATCGTGCGGCCTACTGAACTTCGCCAGCTGGGAGCTCACCAGCTGACGGAAAAACTCGACACACTGGTACAGCAATTGAGCGTCCTAACTAAACGGCTGAAACGTTACTCTGACTCTGCAAAGCGCCAGGAACAAAATCGGATGTTCAGAGATAACGAAAAAGCGTTCTACGACCACATTAGCGACGAGAAGCCCATCTACCGCGAAGGTTTGCCAGATATTAGCGATGTGACGAACTTCTGGGCTGGTATTTGGGAGACCCCAGTAGAACATCGCGACGGGCAAATGTGGTTAAGACGGGAGGAGGAGAGTTGTGGTGAAATTGGAGAGATGCCAGCTATCATCGTCGGAGAGAACGATGTCCGCGAAGCCTCGCGGTACCTGAGGAACTGGGCAGCACCGGGCCCCGATGGTGTCCAGAACTTTTGGCACAAGAAGCTGACCGTCGCACATCCAAAGATAGCTGAGTGCTTCAACAAGGTGCTACGTGACCCACACAACCTTCCTGAATTCGCCACCCGTGGCGTCACCTTCCTCCTCCCGAAAGACAGCAACACATTGAACCCATCAATGTACAGACCGATAACGTGCCTATCGAGTCTGTACAAAATACTGAGCAGCATAATTACCGCCAAAGTTTCTGCTCACTGCGAACAGCATCACATCATCGCAGAAGAGCAGAAAGGATGCAGGAAAAATACGCATGGCTGCAAAGACCAGGCCATCATCGACGCAGCCATAGTCGGCCAGGCGGTATATAACCAGCGGAACCTAAGTATGGCCTACATCGATTACAGGAAGGCTTATGACTCCATACCTCACTCGTTTCTCGTCCGGGTATTGGAGCTCTACAAAATTGATCCCGTCGTCGTTAGGTTCCTGCAGCATGCGATGAGGCATTGGAGTACGTCTCTGCACCTCAGTGATGGGTAAAATGTGTTGCAGTCTAGAACGCTGCAGATAAAGAGGGGGATATTCCAAGGCGACTCTTTCAGCCCGCTTTGGTTTTGTCTGGCACTGAACCCCCTCAGTAGGACGCTCAATAGAAACGGTCATGGCTATAAAATAAGGTATGGCGACGGCGCTCACGAAGAAGTGACCCATACCTTCTACATGGATGATCTCAAGGTCTACGCTGATTCACGTCAGCGTCTAGGTGTAGCTATCCGGGTTGTCGAAGACATAAGCAGGGACATCTGCATGGAGTTCGGCCTTGACAAGTGCCGCTGTGTCCATCTGCTGAAAGGGCAGCTTACCGAATCCGGAGGTTACGAGGTCTATGACGGCGAGTTCATAAAAGACATGGTTCGTGGCGAATCCTATAAATATCTTGGATTCCGACAGCTCACCGGGATTCGCCACTCCGACATCAAGACGGAGCTGCGAGACAAGTTCTTGAGTCGAGTGAACTGTGTCCTGAGGACTTTCCTCAACGCGGGGAACAAGGTACGCGCGATCAACACATTCGCGGTTCCCCTGCTGACCTTCAGTTTTGGTGTAGTCAAATGGAGCAAAACTGACCTAGAGGACCTTGAGAGGAGGATGAGGAAAGCATTTAAAGAGGCCGGAATGCACCATCCTCAATCGGCACTGGAGAGAGTTTCACTGCCACGCAAAGAAGGGGGACTTGGAATAGTCGACATATCTGCACTGTGTGTTGCCCAGGTACGACAACTGCGCGAGTACTTCGCAGAACGCGCCAACCAAAACGCGCTATACCGGGCTGTCTGCGCCGCCGACAGAGGATACAGCGCTCTGCACTTGGCGCAAGCGGAGTACCAACTCAACTGCAATCTGCAGACAGTGGAGGAGAAGTTTGCAGCTTGGAAGCAGAAGGCAGTGCATGGTGCCCACCCCCATCAACTGGATCGGCCACACGTCGACAAGGCCGCATCTAATCTGTGGCTAACGCGTGGTGAACTCTCTTCAGTAGTAGAAGCCGACATGATAGCCATCCAGGACAGGATAATGCCGACGAGAAACTGCAGGCGGTACGTCTGGCATCAAGACGTTGATGACGTTTGCCGGATGTGCCATCAACCAGGTGAAAACATAGAGCACATTATGGGAGGCTGTCCCGTTTTGGCCAACGCAGCCTACACCGAGCGCCACAACAACGTGGCCCGTATTGTTCATCGACAACTGGCGCTCCAATGTGCTCTACTGGAAGACAACGTACCAAACTACCGGTACCTGCCTGCACCTGTCCTGGAAAATGACCGTCTCAAGCTGTACTGGGATCGCACTGTTCTGACCGACCTCTCGATCCACCACAACCGTCCAGATATAATGGTTTACGACAAGAGCGACCGCAAAGTCACCATCATCGATGTCGCTATTCCACTGAACCAGAATCTGGAGGAGACCCACGGTCGCAAAATCTGCAAGTACCGACCATTGGCCGTGGAGCTCAAGGAACTGTGGGGGCTAAGGGAGGTCCCAAGAATTGTTCCAGTCGTTCTCTCTGGAACTGGAATTGTCCCGAAGACACTTCTGGAAGCGCTAAAGGTGTTGAACATGGAGAAGGAATTGGCCGGCATCCAAAAGTCGGTCATCCTTAGCACCTGCTCGATTGTCCGACAATTTCTCGGTCAGGACTGAAACAGCACGAGCATGCAGATACGTGCATTCCGCAGAGCCTAGTCCCCCTTTGGCATTCAGAAGCCCGGGGGCAGGTGAAAATTCTGGCTAGGTTCGCCTAGTTAAGAAGTGAGATAAGTCTGCCAAAAAAAAAAATACCCTCGCCCTCGAATACTCGCAATGTTCGAGGAAGCGTATCCAGAGTTCGTCGGGAGGCTTGACCAAAACGCGATGAACGCGAGGCGTAGAGCGATTGTACGCAACAATATGCTCTCCCAAACGCAAGTCGACGAGATCAAGCAGCAGGTGCAGAGAGAACTAAGCTCCAGAACAAGCAGAGCAAGCGATGTGTCGAGACGAAGTTCAGTACGGCTGAGCAATTCATTCGCGAGTGGGGCACGCGAATCAGCACCAGTGGAGGCCACAGTACAACAACCCTCTGAGCCGGAAGATCCACAGCCAGATCAACAACTACTACGCGATCTGGTCTTCCACTACGACGAGGCGATCTCACAGTTCCGCGACACGGACCCTTTGTCGCGCCCCAGGATCCCGAAGTTGCAGCATTCCCGCAGGCTGACAAGTGCAGTAAAGCTCATGAACGAGCACGTTCTTCCGCTGCACTTGGTTGATGCTGAGAACATGGAGGAGCTGCAACTGAAAGTTTACTGTGCTGCTGTGGCGACCGCCAAAAGTTTAGGATACCATATTAGGCCAAGAGGCGGACTGCTCCAACATCTCCGTGAAAGGCGTGAGCCTCCATGGCGAAGGAGATTGGAGCAACGGATCCTAAACAAGCGCGCCGCAATTGGAAGACTGATGGCGTACAAAAGAGGCAGCAGATCGGTGAAATTATGTCGCCAAGTTGCTGTGATCGTGCGGCCTACTGAACTTCGCCAGCTGGGAGCTCACCAGCTGACGGAAAAACTCGACACACTGGTACAGCAATTGAGCGTCCTAACTAAACGGCTGAAACGTTACTCTGACTCTGCAAAGCGCCAGGAACAAAATCGGATGTTCAGAGATAACGAGAAAGCGTTCTACGACCACATTAGCGACGAGAAGCCCGACTACCGCGAAGGTTTGCCAGATATTAGCGATGTGACGAACTTCTGGGCTGGTATTTGGGAGACCCCAGTAGAACATCGCGACGGGCAAATGTGGTTAAGACGGGAGGAGGAGAGTTGTGGTGAAATTGGAGAGATGCCAGCTATCATCGTCGGAGAGAACGATGTCCGCGAAGCCTCGCGGTACCTGAGGAACTGGGCAGCACCGGGCCCCGATGGTGTCCAGAACTTTTGGCACAAGAAGCTGACCGTCGCACATCCAAAGATAGCTGAGTGCTTCAACAAGGTGCTACGTGACCCACACAACCTTCCTGAATTCGCCACCCGTGGCGTCACCTTCCTCCTCCCTAAAGACAGCAACACATTGAACCCATCAAAGTACAGACCGATAACGTGCCTATCGAGTCTGTACAAAATACTGAGCAGCATAATTACCGCCAAAGTTTCTGCTCACTGCGAACAGCATCACATCATCGCAGAAGAGCAGAAAGGATGCAGGAAAAATACGCATGGCTGCAAAGACCAGGCCATCATCGACGCAGCCATAGTCGGCCAGGCGGTATATAACCAGCGGAACCTAAGTATGGCCTACATCGATTACAGGAAGGCTTATGACTCCATACCTCACTCGTTTCTCGTCCGGGTATTGGAGCTCTACAAAATTGATCCCGTCGTCGTTAGGTTCCTGCAGCATGCGATGAGGCAGTGGAGTACGTCTCTGCACCTCAGTGATGGGGAAAATGTGTTGCAGTCTAGAACGCTGCAGATAAAGAGGGGGATATTCCAAGGCGACTCTTTCAGCCCGCTTTGGTTTTGTCTGGCACTGAACCCCCTCAGTAGGACGCTCAATAGAAACGGTCATGGCTATAAAATAAGGTATGGCGACGGCGCCCACGAAGAAGTGACCCATACCTTCTACATGGATGATCTCAAGGTCTACGCTGATTCACGTCAGCGTCTAGGTGTAGCTATCCGGGTTGTCGAAAACATAAGCAGGGACATCTGCATGGAGTTCGGCCTTGACAAGTGCCGTTGTGTCCATATGCTGAAAGGGCAGCTTACCGAATCCGGAGGTTACGAGGTCTATGACGGCGAGTTCATAAGAGACATGGTTCGTGGCGAATCCTATAAATATCTTGGATTCCGACAGCTCACCGGGATTCGCCACTCCGACATCAAGACGGAGCTGCGAGACAAGTTCTTGAGTCGAGTGAACTGTGTCCTGAGGACTTTCCTCAACGCGGGGAACAAGGTACGCGCGATCAACACATTCGCGGTTCCCCTGCTGACCTTCAGTTTTGGTGTAGTCAAATGGAGCAAAACTGACCTAGAGGACCTTGAGAGGAGGATGAGGAAAGCATTTAAAGAGGCCGGAATGCACCATCCTCAATCGGCACTGGAGAGAGTTTCACTGCCACGCAAAGAAGGGGGACTTGGAATAGTCGACATATCTGCACTGTGTGTTGCCCAGGTACGACAACTGCGCGAGTACTTCGCAGAACGCGCCAACCAAAACGCGCTATACCGGGCTGTCTGCGCCGCCGACAGAGGATACAGCGCTCTGCACTTGGCGCAAGCGGAGTACCAACTCAACTGCAATCTGCAGACAGTGGAGGAGAAGATTGCAGCTTGGAAGCAGAAGGCAGTGCATGGTGCCCACCCCCATCAACTGGATCGGCCACACGTCGACAAGGCCGCATCTAATCTGTGGCTAACGCGTGGTGAACTCTCTTCAGTAGTAGAAGCCGACATGATAGCCATCCAGGACAGGATAATGCCGACGAGAAACTGCAGGCGGTACGTTTGGCATCAAGACGTTGATGACATTTGCCGGATGTGCCATCAACCAGGTGAAAACATAGAGCACATTATGGGAGGCTGTCCCGTTTTGGCCAACGCAGCCTACACCGAGCGCCACAACAACGTGGCCCGTATTGTTCATCGACAACTGGCGCTCCAATGTGCTCTACTGGAAGACAACGTACCAAACTACCGGTACCTGCCTGCACCTGTCCTGGAAAATGACCGTTTCAAGCTGTACTGGGATCGCACTGTTCTGACCGACCTCTCGATCCACCACAACCGGCCAGATATAATGGTTTACGACAAGAGCGACCGCAAAGTCACCATCATCGATGTCGCTATTCCACTGAACCAGAATCTGGAGGAGACCCACGGTCGCAAAATCTGCAAGTACCGACCATTGGCCGTGGAGCTCAAGGAACTGTGGGGGCTAAGGGAGGTCCCAAGAATTGTTTCAGTCGTTCTCTCTGGAACTGGAATTGTCCCGAAGACACTTCTGGAAGCGCTAAAGGTTTTGAATATGGAGAAGGAATTGACCGGCATCCAAAAGTCGGTCATCCTTAGCACCTGCGCGATTGTCCGACAATTTCTCGGTCAGGACTGAAACAGCACGAGCATGCAGATACGTGCATTCCGCAGAGCCTAGTCCCCCTTTGGCATTCAGAAGCCCGGGGGCAGGTGAAAATTCTGGCTAGGTTCGCCTAGTTAAGAAGTGAGATAAGTCTGCCTATAAAAAAAAAAAGGGGGAGACTGATAATTTTCATAGAGGGACAGCAATCTTTTCTTTAAGCATTCATCTTTGTAAATTTGAGCATTCCAAAAAATCATCTTGGACTATCCAATGTTTGTCACTTATTTCGTATTCTTTGGAACAATCTTGTTTCATTAAATTATCATATTAGGTAATTTAAGGGGTTATTCTAGAGAATTTCGAAAGTTTTTTTCAAGCTCCGTATTAATAAAACAAAAAATATTTTTAGTATATATTAAACCATTATTTGTTTATCTATCTTTTAGCAATAAAACAAATATTGAACGGGAAAAATATTCACAATTGAATATTGGTATAGATATATTTACAAGCTGATGAAGTGAAGGGGTTCATTTCCAACTCTTCTGGTTATCTAAATCAAAAAAATCGAACAAATTCTGAATCAGTGGAGATGCCACTATCGCATAAGCCTTGGACAAGTGACAAATATGTTTTTTGAGAAAATGGTGGCCGTTTGAAGAAAAAAAATCTGTTTAAAAGGTTTTTTTTAATATGATTTTTTATTGGTTCACGCGACAGAGATTTTTTTTTCTGTATTATAGTGATTTTCAACACTTTTGGCTGGTTCGTCACTTTTACCTTCCATTTTTGGAAGACTGCTGGGAGTGAGATTTGAACTCGTGACCATTACCGTCAGAAGCATGAATGTTACTACTACGCCAGATCGCCTCCTTGTGACAGAGATTGCATCATATGAAATCGACATAAATCGGTTCAGTAGTTCTTGAGATATCGCGTTATAAATAAAAGTTTCGAGAAAAACACGTTTGATGTTAAACATCATGGCCGTACTAGATTAGATACCGTATCACTAAATGGCTATAACTCGGTAAATAATGGGATTTTTGGAGAAGTCCTTTCTAGGGTATCTTGAATGCCTAAACTTCAGAAATATGATATATTTTTTTAATTTATGGACTAGAAAAATACTTCCCTTAGTCCTTTTGTATAATTGTTCCAGAACTGGACTGTCCCCTTAGCCCAACTAGTGAACAATTACTGTATTTGCCTGAAAACAGTATGTGGTAACATTTATTGTTCAGAATTTTAATCATTCGTCGAAACTTGATTCACATTACCAAAAACACTACTTTAATACTTGTTTTCATAAATATTTCTTCATTAAAGCTCATTTAATCATTTAATCAATTCATTTATAGTAGATTCTAACTTTTTTGGCACTTAAAATAAAAGCAGCAAACCAAATAGTGAAAACAACTATAAAAACTGAGAAATTAACGTTGCTGGTTTTTAACGGAATCTGCTCATGTGAACAATTTATTACTGGAATTGATTGCCACTTTTTGAAAATGCTTACTATTATAAATTACAGTGTAATACCTGTAAACGATATTATACGGATGGGTAAATCCCAAATAATGTTAGGGTTTTCACTCTTCGATAATTTATAACGTTAAAGCTCTGTACATTTGATTTTTAAAATGAAGTGTTAGGAATTTAAGTCTGTTCGGAAAATGAGTTGAAACGGTAACATAACGTGTCCTACGGAAATAACATAACAGCGCTCGCATGCTCCATCAACGTCGACGTCGGCATGTTTAACGATGAAATTAATTGACGTTGACTTTGATGTAGCTACTTTGTATGTGACTCAGACTTTATTCGATCCATGTCCATATTCGACTTTTTGATGTTTGAAAAAAGCTGGAATTTGAAAATTATTCAACGAGATGAAAATAATTCCACGGATGAAAGCATGAAGCATGGAATGAAAGCGATCAATTATAGCATTACAAGCATAGTGCTATAATGAAAAAAGCATGAAAGCACCATAATGTTGTACGCAAGATTCATTGATGGGATGAAAATCATCGGAACCACAACTTGTGAAAATCACAGATGCATTTTGAACCATAAAGCAGCCGTCATCATGAGACACACGTTTTTAATGTTGATAAAATCTTGAAAAAAACCGGAAATATTGATTCGCTTGCACCGTGGAAAACTGCAGGAAGCACTTTGTATCAGTATTAATTACTTGCATACAATATTTGCTTGTAGTATTTCGAGCTTTCAGATCGACATGAGATGTGTTGCGCGACACATTGCTGGCAGTCAAAAAGAAACACGCGTCAGTAGAGTAAAAATGCAGCACTTCAGACAGATTTCGCGACATCTCGTCGTCTAAGGGATTGGTAGCATCCTCTCAAAATTCAATACAATGTTATCAATTAAAGAAAAAAAAACCTTGGTTGATATTAGCTAATTAGGCATCTTTGTGTACCGTTTTGTCTCAAATTCCGAACACTTAAGCTTTGATGGCCATTAAACAGTGTCTCATTCCTCAAAATGGTACTTTTTCGCGTTATTAATTTGATTTTTGAATACAATAGAGCCTTCTTTTTCATTTGGCTTCAATGAAATTGATTTTTAAATACATATTCATGGTGAAGAACTAAAAATATGTTTAATCACATTTGTCTCAAATTCCGAACAGCAAAAATGCAATATTTTTAAAAAACCATAACTTTTGAACTACTGGACCGATCCAGAAAATCCATATATCAAATTAAAGCCAATTAGCTAATCTTTCAAAAAAATATTTAAAAAAAAATAGCTTTTTTTATTCACATGGGCTGCGGGACCATATCTTCAAATATATTCATATTTTTTCTTGATAGCTGATTTTTGTTACATAACATATCATATGACTCAAATTCCGAACACTTTTGTCTCAAATTACTTTTCAAAAGTTACCCTATACAAAATGTTCACCACCTCGAAAAAACACCCTATGCCGAATTTCAGCTCAATCGGACTTAAGAGAGAGTGGCGCAAAGCGGTCAAAGTTTGAGTTTTTTTTCAAAAACGAAAAATCACCCAAGGGGAGTAAAGGAAATCGGGGTTTTCGAAAAAAAAATTTTGATGCCAAATGTCTTAAAAGTACTCCCATAAACAAAAACGTTAAAATTTGAATTTTTTGAAAACCGCAAAATCACCGGAAAGTTTATGATACGACGAGATTTACAGTTATATAAAAAAAATTGTCAAGAATTGATTTTTCAGGCGAAAAAACGACCAAGTGCCTAAAAATATTTTTTTTTGACAAAAAAAATCGAGATAACTGTAAATCTCGACGAGTAATGCAATTTTAAGACATTTGGCATCAATTTTGAAAACCTCGATTTTCGGTGATTTTTCGTTTTTCAAAAAAAAACTCAAATTTTAACGTTTATGACACCAGTAAATGAAGCCCAAATGAGCTAATATTTTGCATAGGGTATATTATCGTGCAAATCAACATTTCGTAGCATGTTCCAAACGATTTTGGTGATTTTTCGTTTTTTAAAAAAAAACTCAAATTTTAACGTTTATGACACCAGTAAATGAAGCCCGAATGAGCTAATATTTTGCATAAGGTATATTATCGTGCAAATCAACATTTCGTAGCAAGTTCCGAATGAAAAATCGAGATAACTATTTTTATTGGCACCCAAAACCATGCTTTTCGTTTCATTTTCCAAAAAAAAAACTGAGTCCCAGAATGCCGATTTTTGACAAAAAAAAATCGAGATGACACTAGATCTCGACGTTTCAAATTTCAAAAATCCTGAATTCCTTTACTCCCCCCTGGGTGATTTTTCGATTTTCAAAATGACCTTTGACCAACTTTGACCGCTTTGCGCCACTCTCCCTTAAGTCCGACCATTTTCATTGGCACCCTATTGAGTAGTCGCGATCTTAATATTATGCTCCCCATATATGTCTTCATAAGAAACTCGTTTCACTTCCTCAAAAGCACTTACCCATTCTCCTTTCCCTTTCCTATACATAAGCAGAACTTAGCACTCAAAGAGGACAATTCTCTACAGGATCATGTACATTTTTGAACAGAATGTGGTTGCGGGTTCTACCACGTTATCTCATCTAACTCTTTCAAGAATACAAGTTCATACAGGAAACGGTTTTTTCAGGGCTTCCATTTCCATCAAAAGAGAAAAAATACAGATTTTGCACAATGAAAAAATTCAATTCAAATGCAATTACTACAAAAAATCACAGTCCTATGTCTAGATCACGTCCGTACCCCTAGGTTCAGACCCATCAACCTTTGATGCTTGTTTATTTATGGAATTTTCTAACGCAATCACTCGTTTTGACAGTCACATTTTTTGCAAATGCGTAGTATTATAAATTATAAGCTGTATCGATACCTGTATCGATTGTCATTGTTCAATTATTTATAATATTAAAGTTCAGGATTTGAATCATGCGTAGAAACCTGATTCATATTCCGAACACCACTTCAACACGAATTTTAATGAATATTTCTGCAAAAATATCATTTTTTCATCTATTTATTGTAGATTCTTACCTTTTCTAACACTTGACGTGCAAACAGTAAACAAAATAGTTGAAACAACTACAAAAACTTAAAAATGAGCGATGCTTGTTTTTTTACGGAATTTGCTAACGCAAACGTTTCATCATTGCACAATGGTCCAGGAAATGCATTTAAGTGGAAATTAGCATTTAGAGCTCGACAGTTATTTTCTAAACAAAAACTGTCTTAAACAAAGTTATTACTCATGATAGAGCGCTCGTTTTTATGTTGTCAAAAATAGGGTGACCAAAATTGTCGATGAAATAAAAAATTAAACTTTCTTACCTTCATAGATAGAGGTAAACATAGTTCGACAATGTTGTAGCTTCAATTATTTGAGACATCTTTGTAGAACAATGTTTTTTTCTATCTCTTGAATTAACCGATATAGCGCCTTTTTTTTATAAGTTATGTTAGGGTCACCATGAAAAAAACTGTTTTTTTGCTCAAACTTTTATATTTCAAATTTTACATGCAAACTGTCTTCGAAAGACTTTTAGAGCTTACTAATACAAACATTTTTCTATGTAGAACTTGTCAGCATCTCAACTTTACTCAAAGTTATTGATATTTCTTCTCAAAACCCATGCTCTTTTCATTTGTTTGTCATTCTTTCTGGGGCAAACGTAAATAAAGTTTATTGGCGGCATTTAAAAGAGCGTATTTCACTCTACATGATGTGTGATTTTCAAAACTATGTTATTTTTTGTGTTTAAGTAAATTAAAATTGAATTAATGAGTTTTAGGGTAGAAACCCATCAATAACCATCAATAATCAATAAATTTGAAACATAAAAGTTAGAGCAAAAAACAGTTTTTTTCATGGTTACCCTAACGTAACTTAGAAAAAAAAGGCGCTATATCGGTTCTTTCAAGAGATAGAGAAAAACTTTGTTCTACAAAGATGTCTCAAATAATTGGATCTACAACATTGTCGAACTATGTTTACCTTTATCTATAAAGATAAGAAAGTTAGATTTTTTATTTCATCGAAAATTTTGGTCACCCTATTTTTGACAACATAAAAACGGGCGCTCTATCATGAGTAACAACATTGTCTAAGACCTTTTTGTCTAGAGAATAACTGTCAAGCTCTAAATGCTAATTTCCACTTAAATGCATCTCCTGGACCATTGTGCATTGGTGTTTACTGTTGCAAATGTTTAATATTATAAATTATAGGCTGTTTCAATACCTGTAAATGATGTAAAAATGAAGAACCAAGAACCAGGAGTTTCAGTTTCGCTATTTCCAGATAACAGTTTAGTCTAAACACATTTTGGAAAAAAATATTTTCCCAAGATTCTTAATCAGCAAATATTTTTTTACATCCACATGGTTTAAATTCATTCAAAGAGGGTGCTAACTCTATGACAAGTTGTCGTTGTCGATAAATCTCTATTTATGTTTTGACTCTACTAACGAACTAAGTTATCATTGAAACTCTACAAGAAAGTATTGCTTCGAGAACATTCAAAGCTTCAATTGAAAAATAACCCCAAACCCAGTATTCTGTTTTTGTCGTTTATAATAATCGACAGTAGGAAGATTAGTAGCACACCGCCAACGACAGCAACGTTGAAAGGTCTTCTCATATGGCGATTACTTCCAGCCTGGCAATTACAACAGTGTTTAAAACGGAGGCAGCGCCACAAGCGATACCAAACGCGGATGGTCTGGAGAAATTTCCACCCACTCATCGAGCACACGCGCGTCTATGGGAGATGCCATTGAACACACCACCAAAAAGCTCGATGATTCAGGAAGGAAACGACTTTACGCTCAATCCGAAAACCGCGATGATTATAATTATCGTAAAAAGACCTGAAATATAGTGTGAAAAAAACCGGTGAGTTTTGGCGTCGCTTTAAAAGGATTGACAAAATATTTGATTTAACGTTCGCGCTCGTCTCGCCGGAAACCACCTCCCCGTTGTGTTATTTAGTATTAATAGGCCATCTGAATATCAAACTACTATGCGATGAGCTGTTTTCAGTGGAACCAGACAGGCTTCAATCAAGCACTCACTCGCTACGAACGAAATCGAACGGTCTATATATTATTCAACATATATCCGATAAGCTGCCTAAAACCGAATTTCATCATGTCTCTCGAAAACGATTCCCCTCCCACATCGATTGAAATTTATTCGTAAAATCAACATTTACGTTTTAATTAATATATTCGTTCCATTATCTCCATTGATCACATTCGCCTTAATCTTTCACAGCACTGGGTCGGAACAATCAGCTGTGTTAAATCGCGCGATGACTATCAACAATTCTGAATGTCCATCAGCATTATAGGACTCCTCTCCATAAACGGTAATTCGTCAGGCAAATTTATCTCCGCGCTTCGAGGTAAATAAGCGCTGTGGGAATAATTATCTTGTAGTAAGTTGATTATAAATGCGAGAACCATGGAGAATATCGGTAACTTATGAATTACGCTTTGTCACGACGAGATACCACCCACATTTGACCTACGGTAAGTTAGGTGCACTAACGGGCGTAACCAGCCCTAGCCATCGAACATTGCTAATATTAATTTATTTTAATTGAGTGTACAAGTATGTTTCAAAGGATTCAATTTTAAAATCAATGTTTCATCAAGAAAAAAATGCCTTTAGACGCAACGATATGGTCATGGCGTACACGAGTTCAGCCCTTCTGGTTATCCGAAACAAAAAAATAAATAAATAATCAATTTTCTTGCATTAGAGATGTATACAAATGTACTCATAAATAAAATTAAAATTTTGAAGTTTTATATTTCCCCTTAAATCAATCTGGCAAGAATTTAAATTTGAATGTGCAATGTGCATGAATGTGCACGATCTATCTATGTTATACGTTCCACTCAATAATGCTAATGAGCAATTCCAAATGAAATCGACAAATGACAAAACATGAGTATTTTTGATTCGAACGAAAGTTTGTATTCCGTTTGGGTTGGAAGAAATATGAGTTTTCCATAGCATTTGGGAATTTTTGAACTCAAGTGTAACTTTTGGAAAAGGCGTCTTTGATCTTTGATAATTTATATCTCAAAAACTATGAGTCCTACCGAAATAGTATTGATGTCCAAACGTGAATAAAATATACACTGAGAAAAAAATTAGAACTTTTTTTTATTTACAAAAAAAAACATTAATTTGCATATTTTTTAATTTTT
The DNA here is from genome assembly GCF_029784135.1 of Toxorhynchites rutilus septentrionalis. Lineage (NCBI taxonomy): Eukaryota > Metazoa > Arthropoda > Insecta > Diptera > Culicidae > Toxorhynchites > Toxorhynchites rutilus. Next base: position 187,652,950 of record NC_073745.1, on the reverse strand, counting down.
TAAAACTTTTTTCCATATAAAATTGAAGTCATGCAAAAAAGGTCAAAAATAGGTACAAGATGGTAAAACTATTTTTGACGAAATTTGTGGAAAATCGATTTTTTATGAATTTTCGAAACTTCGAAGTTTTATTAATCAATAATAATCATTTTTAGCCACAAAATATGAATCCTGATGTGATTTAAAATAAAAATTTTCATATAAAATAGAAGTCATGTTCCACATGTTTCACAAAGTTCGTCAAAAGTAGTTTTACCATCTTGTACCCATTTTTTAAATTTTCTACGTGACTTCTATTTGATATTCAAAAATTTTAAAAAAATTCAAAAATATATGTATTTTAGATATTGCAAATCAAAGTTTTTTTTTTGTAAATGAAAAAAACATACTATTTTTTCTCAGTGTATATTTTTTTCACGTTTGGACATCAATACTTTATAACTCTTTCCAACACACTATTTCAATACAACTCATAGTTTTTGAGATATAAATTCAAAGATTTATCTTACTAAAATCGATACGCCCTTTTTAAAAGTTACATTTGATTCAAAAAAATTCCCAAATACTATGGAAAATTCATGTTTCCTCCAACCCAAACGGAATACAAACTTTCGTTCGAATCAACAATACAAGTTTTAAAAACGGCATTTCTAGCTCGATTTCATTTGGAATTACACTAATAGTAACGTTGCTCAGAATACGACATGTTATGAGCATTCCACGCCGAAAGAATAATTAGAATGCGGTAACTTTGCACCACACGAGTGAATTAGGTGAAAAATGATAAACCTACAGACTGAGCTCAATATTTCAATTACAACTCTATCAGCCTACTACAAAATTGCTCCACGATATATAAATATCGCTGTTTTTTTTCTCTTCTTCTAATTGATAGAGAGTAAAACAAATGAAGAATTTTCTGCGCACAAAAATGACTGGGTGTGGAGGTGAACGCTTACGTGCAGCACGGAGTAGGTGGTTAAGACAAAAATCGGCGCCACACAGTGCTCCCATTACATCGTTGGCTTGTTTGTCACCAAATGTGTTACATACTGCGTTGTATCCCATCGCTCGTTCCGCGTTTAACCGATGATTGACCGGTTACGATTGAAGCTCTAGAGATATTGCACCCCCACAGTCATTCGCAAAAAAAACTACCTAATGGCTTTGTGAGCTGTGTTTGTAAAACGTCATTGCGTCAAGTTTCCAGTATCGAACTGCCATTTGAAATATTCAAATTAAAAGTGTACATGGACTGCTGTCAGCTTAGATAATGTCAAGCGATAAATAACAGGTTGTTTACAAAAAAAAACCTTCCACACACTGGTTATAGATGGCTAAGGTTCTTAAATTTGTGCACAAAGAATTTCGCCTGGAAGAAGTTAGTTACTCGGACCTGTCTAGTGATAGATTGATCCTTCAACAGAAGTTATCGAATTACAAAAATGTAAATTTAAAAAAAATGTAAAAAAAACTACTCCTTAGTATTACTTACATTAGCAATATGATCTGAACAACTCACCTGTAAAAGAAATGAAGAAACAAAATTAAATATATCAGTTCTGGCACATATTTTTTTAAAGAGTTAAAAAAAATGTAAGTCATATGGTCTCTCCTCATTAAGAAGCATTAAAACTATTGGTATGTTCCTAATAATTTAAAGACGTAGATCAATACTTATTCGTGTTCCAAAGTTCAAGAAAAATAGAAATGAATAAATTAGCATTAATTGTTGTTCTGTCTAAAATTAATTATCAAAATCGTGGTCGCCCCATAATTCAATTGATTTAGGGGTGCCTCGAAGCGCTCAAAGTTTTGATTTTATGATCCTTGAAAATCTTCAAAGGGGGGAGAAAGGAAATTTGGAAAATTGAAATTTTTTTTTCGATGCCAAGTAAAATAAAAATGCATGAAATGTCGAGATCTGGTGTTATCTCGAAAAAAAATGTTTGGCCGAAAATCGACCTTTTGGGACTTAGCCTGAGAGGCAATGAAGGTATGGAAAAAAAATTATCGAATTTAAAGAACCTGTCATGTGCATTTTGTTTATTGATCCAAAAAAATTATCTGTGCAAAATTTCAGCTCAATCGGACATGATTTAAGGGTGCATCAAAGCCCCAATAAACCAATAAACAAAATTCACATGGTCGGTTTTTAAATTCGATAAAAAATTTTTCCATACGTTCATTGCCTCTCAAGTTAAGTCTCAAAAGGTCGATTTTCGGCCAAACATTTTTTTCGATATAACACCGGATCTCGTTTCATGCATTTCTAAGTCATTTGGCGTCGAAAAAAAAATCGATTTTCCAAATTTCCCTTACTTCAAGATTTTCGAGGATCAAAAAATTAAAACTTTGAGCACTTTGAGGCACCCCTAAATCATGTCTGATCGAGCTGAAACTTTACACAGATCATTTTTTGGGCCAATAAACAAAATGTACATGGTCGGTTCTTGCAATTTGACATGACCATTTTCGCTGCCACCTTACTGAACACTATATATTAGTATAAGAAATTTTTTCTCATGTGTGTTTAAATAGACGCTATCCGCAAAATTGATGAATACTAAACCATCGGCAAAAATAATGCCGAAAACACAAAATATGTTCAGTATCTTTCATTTATTTATCTATGATTTCAGGTTTACATAGCAGAATCAGCCACTTCCTTTTCAAATTTATTCCTATTGTATTTCTACTCTTACTTCATTTTGGAGGTAAACCGAACTTTTTCCTTACAATAGCAAATCAATAGTTACAAAAATCCAAATTTTCCGCAAAAGTAATATTTTTACAAAGTTATGAATTTTTGTAGTGGAAAAAAGAAAAAAAAGGTTTTTTTCAAACCGTCGGTTAACTTTGAAAAATCATATCTCAAAAACTAAAGAAATAGCATCTCTGATATTGAGATAGGTTATGTGAAATATCCTCAGCTTTCAAGGAAAAATATAAAAAAATAAAGCGCTCTCTAGTCCAAAGCCATGAAAACTATAAAAAAACGACTACAATCAATAAATACGAAAATAAAATGCACTTTTTTGACAAGTTCAATACTTTTTAATAAAACTAGCTCATTGTTTTCAATTTGATATGTCGTTCATCTGAGTCGGTTCAGTGGTTCAAAAGTTATGAGTTTTTGAAAATAGTTATTTTTGGGAAAAAGTGGGAAAAAATGATTTTTCGGACCACCCTGAAATTGAAATGGGCATCCTAATAAAAAAAAACGGGCGTAATGCTTTGCGATAAAGAACAAAATTACCACTTGTGACGAAAATCTGAAAACCACTATGTCGGTTTGGCATGGAATGGCTGTGTATTAGGGTGCCAATGAAAATGGTCATCTTAAATTTCAAAAAGTTACCCCATAAAAATTGTTCACCACCTCGAAAAAATACCATATGCAGAATATTAGCTCCATCGAACTTAAGGGAGAGTGGCTCAAAGCGGTCAAAGTTTGAGTTTTTTGAAAATCGAAAAATTACCCAAGGGGGGAGTAAAGGAAATCGGGGTTTTCGAAAACAAAAATTTGACCCCCAATGTCTTAAAATTACATGAAACGTTGAGAGCTACTGTCATCTCGAAAAAAAAAATCACCGGAAATCGGGGGTTTCAAAAAAACCATTTTTGATGCCAAATGTCTTATAATTGCACGAAACGTCGATATTTACTGTTAACGTGAAAAAAGTAGTAATAAGAAAAATAATGAGAGATGTTCTATGATGGTGCGAGAAAAACATAGTAGTAAATATTCTTCATATTTAGTATTTTTGCATGAACTGGCACATTAAATCGAAATCAAAATCAAAATCAAAAATCTTCACTAGTAATCCATCTGTTTGGTATTCTACAAAGTTGTTGGAAGGTCAATGACATACATACACTGTTGAAAAGGTAGCTCCATAATGCCTCTCTCATACAATTCTTGGTCCTTATCCTAAATCGATCTCAATTTCTTATCACTCAGGAAGCTTTGCAATGCGAGAAAAAGGTGCTATAACGCCTGGTGTTAGGTCCGGACTATATAGTGGAAGCATTAAAAGTTCCCAACCAAACTCCCGGAGTATCTGGCTTGACACTACAGACGTGTGTGGCCTTGCGTTGTCTTGATGGAACACTACTCCTCTTCTGTTGGCTAATTCTTGCCGTTTCTTGTTAATCGTGCTTCTAACGATCCAGTTGTTGACAGTAGAGTTCCAAATTTAGTGTTTGGCCATACGGAAGCAACACATAATACTGTTTGTTTTCTTCCAAATTCCATTTACGTTGTGATCACGTTATAAAACATTATATTTACGTTATAGCAAAACATCTAATGTGAATCTCGGACATTTTCTATCATAAACCGACGCAAGTTGGCTGAACTGTTTGAGTTTTCAAGAAAATCAGACAATAAAATCTAATGCTTCGTTGTTGGAATTCAATTATTGGAGATCATTGAAGAGAAATTGATTCTCGAAACAGGTGTATAAAAATTGATATGGATATTACCATGCCTTTGACATGTTGTATTGTGCTACGTAGTTTTCGCGAGTTCAACTTCAAAATTGCCGGTCAATCTAATAGATGTAAGTCAGTGCCTAATATCTGATTCCGTTCACTTAGCTGATCCGCAAATTCATTATTAAGATCAGTTTACTATTACAAAATCTTTCCTCGTCTTCAACAATCAATCTCCGCGTTTCATCTACCAATGATCTTTCTTCGTTCAACTTCATAAATCTTGGGAAATATTGAGTTGTTTGGAATAATCATGCCGATTTTTAGGAAAAAATCAAAAGCAAAATATTCAAGACATACATTTACTCCATTCTACGTGTCCCATTTTGTTCCACAATCTTTCGTCATACTTCACGCAACTTTCAAAATACATCATCGCAGAACTTTTTTGTTTTCTCATAAAAAACTGTGTCCAATGAGTCGAAATTCTTGATCTTGAAATTTTTTTCTTAGCGGCCTGAACAAGTGATAATCAGAAGACGCAATATCTAATGAGAGCGGGAGAACTATCCATCCTAGCCAAACTCTAGGAATTTTTGACGGGCTGTCTAAGAAACATGAGGTTTGGCATTATTCTAGAAGAGGACACCTTGGCTAAGTCTGAACGTTTATTCTAGATTGCCGATTTTGATTCGATTAGCTGGGAATGGTACTTGTTAGAATTGATTGTTTAGTAGAAGCTCATAATGCAGAATTTCTCTCCTATCCCACTAGATACAAAGAATGACTTTCTGCGGGTTCATGATGGTTCATTTAGCTCACCTGAAACATTTTTTTTTTCGCTCAACTTTTCGCTTTTCTCGCTTTCAATTGTCACGATTTGCTCCAAACTGCAAGTTTTCATTGCATTCATAAAGCGTGTTGATATGTCGTACACGAGGATTATTTTTGATCAGCGTCTCGATTCGATTATGATCAGTTGCGCACACGAACTTGCTGAACGATCTAATAACTAGAAGCGTATTCCATAAAATATTACAATTCAACGAAGAAGAGCATCGCTGCCAGGGAGACTTTTCGAAAGATACGGTCCCCATGAAAAAAAATTCTTGTTCGAGTTCTTAAAAAAACATAAACTAAGCAGTTTTTACATTGACAGCGAAAGCTGAATCGAAACATCGAAAACAATGTCGCGTATTTTTAACATCGGGGTTTTCAATGCGCTACAAAAGTTTTTTTTTTTTGAATAAAACAAAAACGGTCTTGGATATCAATGAAATTCTTTATTCATGTGAAAGTACAGTTGATGCCATTATGTATGGAACTCGATTGCTTTTGCATGGCCACCACGGGTACGCTCGCATAAGTCCAGACGCTGAACCCAGTTTTCGACGGGTTTTAAGCATAAATCGGCCGATGCTGCTGCAATTTCACGTTCGATATTCGTACGAAGTTCATTAGCCGTCGGTGGCTTGTTTGCATAGACCATAGATCTGTTGTAGCTCCACAGGAAATAGTCTAACGGCGTCAAATCGCACGACAGAGGCGGGCTATTGACTGGGCCATTTCGTGAGATAACACGCTCACCAAACTTGGATTTCAATAAATCGATTGTTAAATTTGCTGTGTGGCGCCGTCCTGTTGAAACCACATATTGTCCAAGTCCATATTATCCAATTTGGGCCAAAAAAAAATCGGTTATCATTGAGCGGTAACGATTCCCATTCACAGTAACGTGCCGGTCTTGATCATCACGGAAGAAGTACGACCCAATGACGCCGCCGGACCATAAACCACACCAAACCGTAATTAAGCCAGAAATGAGCCTCATCGCTGAAGATAATTTTTCGATAAGAATCCGGATCATTTTCAAGTTGTTGCTCAGCCCAATTCACGAACATACGACGCTTCTGGTGGTCAAGCGGCTTCAGTTCTTGCGCCAATTTGATCTTGTAAGGATATAGGCCAAGATCTTTTCGCAAAATTCGCCACAACAACGTCACAGAGATGCCCAACGCTTGAGAAGATGCGGGAGAGACTAATTTGGGTCTTCCTCAAATGATGCTATAGCAGCAGAAATATTTTCGACACTACGGGCACATTTAGTACTGTACCTGTGGATTCAAATTTTTCCACTAGACGCTCCTTTGTTGATCTGTCAGGACGATTAAGACGACCATAAATTGAACGTAGCGCTCTTAAAGTTGAGGCCGTTGACTCCGAATTTCGGTAGTAAATTTTAATAATCTCGACTCGTTGTTGGATCGTATATCTATCTATTGTGAAATGGCTAACCTTACTAATGAGAAATGTCAAGAGAGCGGGAAAAAATATGGCGTCGTTTGCTGTCCCTATCGGTCTACTTTTGTAGCGCCCCTATTGAAATACCCGTTATCACTCATGTGCAATACTCCCAAAATACAAATTTCAGCAAAAAAGTCAAATATATGAAGATATATAGAATTTCCACCACGCTCTGAGACAGACTTTCATTTATTAATACGAATAAATTTCCTGGAAATGCAGAATATTTTTCATATATTATGGAATACAGATATATATATATATATATATATATATATATATATATATATATATATATATATATATATACTTTTTTTCACAATATTTATTAGAGTCCACGTGGATGAATTCAATACCTCCTCCCCCCTCACCGTGGACAAGTGTTGACATTTTCGTAACCCCTACCCCCTCTAAAGTTGTCCACGTGATACGTGGACAGCCCCTTAGATAATGTTATAGTGTCATATGAGAGTTGATAGGTTTTCTATCTGTTTTCAGAATAATGGTTTTTATATCTCTAAAAATGGCGAATGTATGTGCTAATTAGGGATTGCATTACCGTGGCAAATATTCAATAACCGGTTATTCGGTAATGAACATTTCATTACCGGTAAAACCGGTAAATTACTGGTAGAACAATACTTTGAAAAAAAAACATTTTCTTGAAGGAACGGCTTTTATTGAAATTAATACTAAGAGACACAGATAATGTTAATTCTGTCGTTTTCTAATCCAGATTGGATTTCATTAGGGGAAATCAGGGTAAAACATACACCCTAAGGATTCCCACATATTTCCTAGACCTCCCATGTTCCTCCGACTTCAAATCGTTACAGGACCTCTCTTCAACCATTCATGAACTGTTCTACAGTATCTGTTGATTATTTTTTGAGTAGAACTCGCGTTTTGATAGAATACAAAAACTGATGTTTTTAGGTGAAATAAATGAGGGTGCGAGTGAAATCGACACCCTGTCGGGTTAAAACCTTTAGAGAAACGAATGTAAACTTGTTACAATCAGCAGGTAATGGACAAATTCCTACTCCTGGTCCAGAGTAAACACGAGAGTTTTGAACCCAGCTCGGGTGAGCAACCACGGGGGTTGTGCCGATGACGTTGAAGCTCTTCTAGGCTTTTTTGCTGGCAAGCCCTGTTCAACGTTGGTTGTGGCTGTTTTATCAATCCAGTTCTGTCGGTTTGTCTTCCAAATATAAACATAAGACATCTACAAAATGCAAGGACGATTTTTTCCTGTCAGTGGAACACATACCAGGTGTCGGTTTTACCCTGACTGAAGGTGCGGTGTTACCCCGAATGAGCTCGAAATTTCAAAACAACGTTTTCCATAATCGATAATCAACAAAACCACCTACCGTCTCAGAAAATACACTGAACAATGATCTAAGATGAATTAGGCTCACAGAAGTATCGAATTTTCCCTAAATTTTCCGACTAAAACACTTAAATTCCACTAGCGAAATTTTACACGGACTAACCCCTGTTTGTTGACCAGTCCTGTTGTGTTGTTTGTTTTGACAGTGAAGCTTTTTCCGCAGCTGTAGGGTGAATCGGAACGTAAAAAATGACAAGTGTGTTAAAGGGACATTGGAAAATTTGCGAAAAATTGCTTCTAATTGGAAAAATCAGGAGGTGTCTGGTTTACCCTGATTTACCTCTACCGAAATTTCCAGAAGAGGATAACGGACGTTCAGAGTCCAATGATGTTGGGCGTACAGTACGAATAGCATCGAATACCATTGCCATGTATTTGCCTCTGATGCCTTCTGTACGAAAACATGTCTGAGGATTTTCATCAATCCGTTTATAGACGTTGAGCTTGGGATGGACGTTGGTACCTTTGATTGCTGCAATCGTCAAGTTTTTCCTTGATGCTCAACAGATTCTACATCTTCCAGTGGATTTTTCCCTCCTGTAATCCAGCTACTGAACCGATACCATAATCGTCAAATTTAATTGAATCACGAACGATTTAAAATGCCTGCTTGTTCAATGCAGTTCGTGAAGTTTGATAAAAGACGCCGAAGTCATCATTAATTGTGCCACGACCATGAGCAGAATGCAGATAGCTGTTCTAGCATAAATTGCAATCCGACATCGGTTTCATAAAGTGTGCAGTTCTTCCGGTATAGCAGTTCAACAGCAACCAGAACTGGTTCGAGGGCATCGAGTATCGGGATCGAGCAGCTATTTTTGAACAGTAGGTCGGAGGTCGTAGAATCGGTGCAACACTGCCAGTTGGATTTTTCAATCTTATTAAGATTCTAGAGTAATATTTCAAAGCAGCATAAAGGCGAATATTATTTATGGTGTAAAAATTAAAATTACCGAAATTACCGGTTATTGATAGTAAAACTACCGGTAATTCGGTAATGGAAAATGATCCGGTTTTACCGGTAAAACTGGTAACGGTAAAACCGGTTAACAATCCCTAGTGCTAATGTATGAAAATTGACTCAAATTTATAATCGTACGCTGGTTGAAATCTCTACTCAATTTCGAAGGCGTTGACTAATTTCTGAATTCCATCATTAGTATGGTATCCCTTGTTCATTGCAACTACCTTTAGCTGCCTTTAGCCCTTATCTACGGCCTTATCTACGAGAAAGGTATATTTATCAGTTTTTTAATCAAGTGGTTTCTATTAAATTTAAAGGTTTCTAAATTTCCTACACAGATAACTTCCTCGGTTTTTTACTGGGATTGATGTCAGAAGATTGTGGAGGAATATCGATAACTTTTGATATTCTTTGTAATGTAACCATGTACGAACTTAATATGTCTTGAGCTTTGGGTCACTGTTTTGGCAAAACTGGTAACCTCGATTCCATCACATTTTGTTGACACTTTGCATCATATTTTCTTTCAGGATGTTCAAGTAAACATTCTGATCCAATACACCAACGATGAAAACCAATTTGCTCATACATGCACCCTCATACCATCCCTTCACCACCACCTACGAGCGTCATCTATAGACGACATCCGCGCGATGAGCTGTGTGTACGAGCGCCGTCTTTAGACGACATGAGAGTGATACTCGCACATCGCAGTATGCGATGTGTATACTTTTCGGCGCAGTGCTCCGTACAGCGGTAGCACTCCGACGGACCACACTGCCGTATTGAAAGGGTTAAGCGTTGCTTTCAAATTTTTTTACGCTCAAATCATCGTTGGCTTCCTCCGATAATCATCGGAGTCAAAAATATCAAATTAGGACCCATCTACGGAAATAACATCGTACCGGATGTGATGTGTTTCATGCTGTTTGGAATAATCAAATTGGAGTTACTGATTTGCAAAGACAAGCAAAGTGCCAACAAAATGTGATGGAATCGAGGATTCAAGTTTCGCCAAGACAATGACCCAGAGCTAAAGACATATAAAGTTGGTACATGGTTACATTATTTTTACTCAGAAGTTATTGATTTTCCTCCACAATCTTATGTCATCAATCCCAATAAAAAACTGAGGATGTTATCTATGTAGGAAATTTAGAAACCACTAAATTTCTAAAAATAACGATTTTAAAAACCACTTGATGAAAAAATCGAAGACTAAAGATAGTTGCAATGAACAAGGGATACCATACTAATGATGGAATTCGGAAATTGGCCAACGCCAATCGAAATCGAGTAAAGATTTCAACCAGCGTACGATTATGAGTTTGAGTCAATTTTTATACATTAACTCACACATTAGTCTTTTTAGAGATATAAAAACCATTATTCTGAAAACAGATAGCAAACCTTTTAACTCTCATATGACACTAAAAATTTATCTAAATAGAATGTTCCGAAAGCTTGTTTTCGACTTTCTAAAGAAGAGAAAAGAGATCTGCATGGTGGAGTACGATTACGGATTTGAGTAACTGTATTGTTTATATACATTGTGACGTCTGTTTTGTGTTTCTTTAAGTGAGTGGAATGTTTTACTGAAGAATCCCAAATATTCCAGAAGAAACGGGTAAGTGGTACTCATGGTTATGTATAAGCATTAATTATTCTTGTTTTCCAGGTACGCAGGTCGCATTCATGATATTTGCTGCAGATTAGTGTGTTAATTGCGTTGTTTGGTGTTATTTTTGTGTGAAAAATAAAGTGTTGAAAATGTGTGCTACTTTTCTTTTTTTTTAATTCGACAGTACGGACCGGTACAGGTCGTAACAAAGTCAAAAAGCGAAACGAGATATTTCAGCATGGAAACTATGTTTTATCAATACAGAAATCATAGAACTATCCACCTGTAAGGTCGTGTATATGTAGCAGTGGTCAGATAATGCGAAAGCCATGACCAAAACAAAAAAAAAAACAAGAGTCAGTGGATAATCTATATATAAAAACTGTATATATAAAACTATATATAAAAAATCGGAAAGGGGCGGGTCAAAATCGACTATTTTTTAAAAAAATTCGGTGTAGAATCGCTCTATGTAGAAAAAAAAACACAATTTGAAAAAAAGAGCTGTCATTGTCAGTTGGCCAACAGAAAAACAAATAATATTTTCTCCATCAAAGATTTATTGAATATTTCATTCAAATAAAAAAGTTAGGATAAATTCGTTTACTAATTTGGCAGGGAATTGTTCCACATGTGCATTAACATCCGTGATTATATGAATGAAGTTCTCGACATTATTGAAAAACAACAAAAACTTATTCACAATTTCTCTGTTCTGGTTTTATTTTTTCATCACTTATGTAAATAAAAAAAATGAAATATTTCAACTGTAAAATTATATTTCCACCATACAAAAACGCCAAACGAATACTTTATTTAACACCTTAACATTCGAAACATCAATTCGAGAAGAGTATCCATTCAAGCGCTACCATATTTTCATTTTTTTCCTCGTCGTATCAAAACGTGAATCATTCCCGATCGTTATTATGCAGAATAAGCATGCCATAAAATCGAATTGTAAATGAAGAAATCTGCGGTTTCCATTAAAGATCGACTGTAAATTTTTATTGCTGAATGTAAACTTATGGAGCCGAACTGAGAGATTCATTGTTATTCTGACTGAGCGAGAAAAAATGTCGTTCAACTCAAAAATGTTAGCTGTGAAGCGGCCGGACAGACGGAATGGACGAGCAGTTCCGGCCGTTGCAATTGTGTACTTTCCGCGTTTGAAAGCACCCACCAATGCTGCATTAATTGATTAGGTAATTCTTTTATCGCTTTATTAAACAACCGCCATTGTAAGCTGCGACATAAACTCGGAGAAAATCGGTAATGCATCTTCGAATGACCGCTCGAAACATCCAAGTTTTGTAATAATCAAGAAGCTACTTTGTCACAAACAGATGTAATCTGACTAAGGATTGATTTAGTGCAATGATTACAATTAGTGACATTTGAATAGACACATTAATAAATCAATCTTTATAGTATGGTGATATCTTGTCAAGATATAAGCCAATCAACTTAAATCGAACAGCTGCTCTTCGGAATTTAACAAACCATCGTTTGATAGTGATTCAGAACTGGACAAATGAGCTATTGATTATATATCATGCTGAACGAATAAATTTCATCGACATCGTGACCGATCGAATCGAACATCCGATGGTCGCCGAGAGAAGATCATTCGCTCGCTGCTTTAAAAGGGACTGCTGTTAATGTCTAGGCGCCACGGCGTCAGCAAAGTGATGGGCGCTACCAAAACAGATGGGAAGATTGAAGTATGCTTTTGCAATGAGATTGACCGGCCTTGTTCTCTTTTGCAAGGAATGTGAGCACGACTTACTCATGCCAAGTTTGGGGCTTCCTTGCAAGAATTAATGATGATTACGATTGTTATTCCTGGCGAGTCGTGCCATTCGGCAGCACTCATAAAGCGATTGTTGGGGTAAATAACTCCGACGACATTTAAACTCACGTCGCGCATCTGTGTGACGCGCAGCAAATGGATTTACAAATTGCAATGCAAATAATCATGATGATAGTCACCCCGCCCCCGTCTGCGACCATAGTTGTGTAGTTGGGTTTACTCGATTGTATGCGTTATTCTAATGAATTACCTCATTTTTATCGGTATCACTGAAGCAGTGGCTAAAGTGACTATTCAGCATCCTAATCCGATCGAGATCGATTCCTCCGCCACCAACGGAGCTGTCATCTTCGCCACCAAACATGGATGACGCATCGGAAAATCGCCTGGAACTGCGCCTTGTCGCATCCAGTGAATCCGTTGAAATCCGCCTCGTGTAGGAGGAGGAATAGCTCGAGTCGTTCGAGTTTCGGCGATTGAACAGCGATTGTTTCATTATTCCCGAGTCGAAAGAAAGTCGTTTAGTAAGGTCGCAGAGTTCATTCTCACTGATATCCTCGCTCTCTTTTGGGGGAGATTGTGCTTTGTTTTTAAGGATGGAATGTAGCTTTCCGGTGCTCGCAGTCATAGGACTATGCAAACGATGATCTTCGAAGTATAAACTATTGCGTTTGGCAACGGTCGATCGAATGTCCGTCGAGGGTTTGCGTCGAAGGTCAACAGTCGAAACGGAAGTGGTTCGCAACATTGAAGGGAAATCGGATGGATGCTCCATAGGTCGAATTGGCTTGTTGAGAACGGGTAAACTATCCCGGCGGCGATCGCTATTGCACAAATTTTTCCTGCTGGAATATAAATCACCAAAGTTTGCAATGGAATTTCTGTTTGCCAGTCGGGTCTTTCTTTTCGCCATTTCTGTTTCACGCCCAACATTGTACATCGATCCATAAGAAGCACCATTGTTTGCACTTAAATCTGCCATCGACCCGATAGAATCTCGTTTTCTTATTGAACACACACTACCCTTTCTGTGATTTCCATGAACACTACAATGTCGGCTTGTCCTGGATTCAACAATTTTAATTTCATTCTCCTTTTGATTCATGAAAATCTCTTCAATCTTTCTCATTTGATTTTCAACGACACTCTGCTGATGATGATGATGATGCGGATGATGTGCCATCCTTGACGTGTAATCGGTTTTGATTCTTTCGGCACAAAAACTGACTTATTGAGTCACTGGGAATATATTTCGCGTGGCGTCTTCGAATATAACCAAATAAAGACTTAAGAACAAATCGCGCACAACGTTCAATAAAACAACATGATGACTTGTTTGGGATTTAGACTTCATACGCTCGCGAGAATAACAACAACAGGCACACGCACACCTAATTTAATCCGCGACTGCCATAAAACAAAGCTTTCAACGATCACGAAAGTTCACCAAACTAACAACAAACTAAAATCGCGCACCCAACTTCCCGACGCTGACGCTGGTCAATCGATCCGCGCGCGAATGAAACGATCGTAGCACTGATTCTCGACTGAATCATGCCCAGGCAGTCAACTAGCTTGCCGCCAACCTCCGTAGTGTCCATCCCCAAACGGTCTCCAGCCAGCAATCAGGCAGCAAAGCGCTGGGTGCTGTATACTAGTGGCAAACAAACCGGCGACACCTTCGCAAACGGAGCGCGCACTTTCTGATTCATAGCAGCAGCAGCAGTGCTGGCAGCGATCAACAGTTCAATTGCATCAGGAATCGCATGTGCCTTGGAGTTTGAACTTTCCAATGAATGGGAAATGCAGTTGTGTCTATAAGTCATTATTCAAATAAGATAAACACATCATATTATCTCATTCAAAGCTTACAAATCCAGCATTCAGTTAACATGTCGCAGATGTCATGGGCAGCGTTGCCAATGTTCCAGTGTATATATTGGCTTTGAGTTCGTTATCCCTGTGGAAACTGTGGAATGAACTTTTTCTGAAAATTACCTCAACAAAACGATGAATAGAAACGGCTGGGGAACATTATGACGAAAGGTATGCTGGCTACGAAGAACTATGTTTCTTCTCATGGGGAGCGATCGGGAGGGATAAAAATAAATAACGTACGAACAGATTAAAAGAAGTGTCAGGTAAAACGAAGTAGAGAACATATTTAACAGCCAATCATCAACGGGCACACTGTCTTTGATCTTATATAAAAAAAAGATGTTCTAGACCTTCCAAACCATTCTGAAATTCCAAGCAATTAATCTATCATTTCATCAACCGCGACTGGTTTGATGTTCATATCCGGAAATCTTACTCAAAATGGTTCATAGAGCCCATTTGCTGTGCTGGCTTTGAGTTTATATAAACATCAGATAGTATAGGTCCTCTTAATCATTCTAAGGTTCAGAAGATCATAAAGTCAATTGTTCCATTGACTCTAATTGATATGAATATAACACCCAAGTAACCTTGCTCAGTACTGCATGGGCTGAAAATTCCCGGAATTTTTCAACAAATGGCGCCACTATGACATATATATAAGACATATGGTTTTGCCTATGAGCATATATTATTTTTGGGTGATTTCAACGTGATCCTGTTAGGTAATCGTTCGCATAAGCGTAACAGGTTTCGTGGTCTTATGACCACTCATTCCTTGCACTGTTTGGGTAATGAACTGACGTTTTTTCATAATTACGTAGTATCACAATTGGATTCAATGCTTATCAATTATCCGTCGAAAGTGTAAAGATTTAGTCAAATTGAAGTACCTGTGTTATCCAACCATGACCTAATTTTTGCATCCCTTGATTTTAGTTTCATACCAACTCCTAAGACTATCGAGTATTGTGATTACAATGCCATACAGCTTCATTCATTGGTAGAAGCGTTTAATTCAGTAGATTGGACCTCTTTTTATCAAATTGATGATTCTAACTTACAGTTGCAATTTTTCAACAATGTTTTGTGCAATCTCCATGATGCATTCGTTCCGATACGTACTATTTCTTGTAACAGGAAGCGCAATCCTTGGTTTAATTCATCCATTTGTAGGGCTATAGTGAATCGTGATTTGCTTTATAAAAATGGAAAAAATACTAAAAATTTCAATGATCATCTTGCGTTTAAAAGATCTCGCAATCAGGTAAATTTGCTAATTCGTAGAGCAAAACAAAATTATTTTGCTTATTGGCTTAATACAAATGCAGCGCCTAAGGATTTGTGGAAAAAAAATAAAGACTCTTGGAATTGGAAGTTCAACATTTCAACCATTGAGTAATTTTACTGCTAACGAAATCAATAACAAATTCTGTGCCAATTTTTCTGTGAATCATGCTCCTACTGATGACTTCACAAGATCAAACGGATGGACCAATGAGGCTTTTTACTTTGATAGGATTCATGAATTTGATGTAATTAAAGCCATGCACTCCATAAGTTCAAACGCTCTCGGATTGGACATGCTACCCATGAAATTCATGAAAGCAATTTGTCCTCTTTTGATCGATCCTGTAACACACTTATTTAATACAATTGTTACAACAAGCGTTTTTCCGATTGCGTGGAAGAAATAAATAATTATACTAATTAAGAAAAAATCTAATTTGAACACCATAGAAAATTTACGACCCATCAGTATCCTTTGTGCTTTATCAAAAGTATTTGAGTACATTGTTAAAATAAATATTTGCGCAAATCTGAATAGAAAAAACATGTTACACCAGTTTCAATCTGGTTATCGCAGGAAGCATAGTACCAAGCCAACTATGCTTAAGATTGTTGATGATATAGGACTAGTACTCGACAGGGGTCGTCTTGTCATTCTGATTCTGTTAGTTTTTTCGAAAGCGTTTGATTCAATGTCTTATGAAATTTTATGTCAAAAGCTTATATCAAATTTTGGGTGTTCCGTTCTTGAAGCATGAACGGAAAACCCAAAATTATTTGATTAAATCTTATTTGAAGGGACGATCACAGGCTGTATTCTGCGATGGGATCTCATCCCAATTTCTTCCGGTATTATGAGGGGTTCCTCAAGGCTCTATTCTGGGTCCAATTTTATTTTCCTTGTATATTAATGACTCACCTGGGATAATAAAGAATTGTAATATTCATCTTTTTGCGGACGACGTTCAACTTTATTTTGATTGTTCTAGTAACTCAATTACTGAAATATCTCAAAAAGTTAATGAAGACCAGAGTAGAATCTCAAATTGGTCGGCTAAAAATATGATTTCCTTGAACTTAACTAAAACGAATGCAATTTTCATTTCCAACAGATCATTTTATAGCACTTTAAAACCATCATTATTCTTGAACAACAGTGCAGTGGAATTTATCGATGATGCTACCAGCCTTGGTATTCGCATTCAATCGAACCTTGGATGGGATAAGCAGGTGTCATCACAATGTGGAAAAATTTACGCTTGCTTACGATCCCTCTATATGACAACATCATCATTTTTAGGAACTGATACTAAATTGAAACTTTTCAAAAGCCTCATTCTTCCCCACTTTCTAGCATGTGATTTCATGACTTGATGATGTATCTGTAGTCACTTTCGATAAGCTCAAGGTGCGAGGTGTAGCTCACTGAAATTCTTTGCCCACTAGTCTATCTAATATAGATTCGTTCGCAGCATTTAAGAGAGGATGTATAGAGCATTTTAATTGAAGTTTAAATTTAAAATTATGTACTATTTTTGTTCAAGTAGTTTGATTACCTTCTAATTTTGTTTCACGTGATGCTTGTTCTACTTCAATTTAATCAATGTAACGTTAAAGACAGAAGTCTTAAATTATGAAATATAAATACATGAAATGAAATGAAATGAAATGAACAAGATTCATTTCGAGAGGTTCATCTGTCTCTAGCTTATGTGTGAAGTTTCATGACATTTCGTTTATTTGTCCACAAACTACAGTGGTTTAAGGAGATAGTACGCTATGGAAAATTGAATTTTTTTTTTCAATATTTCTTAAAAAAAAATTTTTTTTTTTTTTTTAAATTGCTTAAAATGTTCTCTGTGATGTCTACGTTACTACGCTAGTACTTACTCCGTTCCAAAGTTATAAGCCAATTAGTGGACATAATTCTTTGCGTATAGTGCGGATCTAAAATTTAAAACGTGTTTTTCTCGAAATCATGTTTTGCAAACTGGTGGGAGTTCTACCTCCGGAACGGTCCATCCGATTTTGATGAAATCGTTTTTCCCAGATTCTCTACATAATTTCCTGTCATCCTACGTAGGATTTTTTCGATATTTTGAAAAATAAAATTTTGGTGAATGTTTTTGTCTCGATTTTTGAGGTAAAAAAAGTTGCCATTTCGTCAATAATCAATATTTTGAAAAAATCCTACGTAAGATGACAGGAAATATATCCAAGATTACGTAAAAAAATGTTGGTTGAAATCGCTCCGCTAGAAAAACTTGTAGAACTCCCACTAGTTTACAACGTTTTGGCTGCAAGGGTTCATCAAACCGGTTGCGGCTATTCAGGGGATAATCCAATCGATACCAATATATTTTTGTTTGTCAAGTAATATATACCTAATAAAACTGTGTTATCAGATGAACCATAGTAATTTATTTCCTCGTTGAAAAAATCGCGAAAATCACATACTTTTTATAATGTTCATAGTGTACTACCCCCTTAAGTGTCACTACCTGAGCATTCGCATAGAAAATGGAAATGTCGTATTTTGATCAAAAAATTTTTTTTTATGGGAAATTGTTGAATTCTGGGGTTTGATGAAATGTTATTCCACTTACGCTCCTTCGAAAACAACAGTTTATCGGTGGTTTAGTGAATATAAAATGCGCCGTACAAGAACTGCAGTGCTCTAGAAGGCCAAAAGAGTCTACGAGCCCTGAAATCGTAAAACAAGTTCATCGACTCATTTTGAAAGATGGGTGCCGCGTTTGCTGGCCGTCGACCAAAAACAGCCACGAGTAGATGATTCAACAGCCGGTTTGACGTTGTTGAAGCGTAAACGACGTTTTTTTCTCTCGACGTTTTGTGACAATGGATGAAACGTGGATCCATTGCCACACTTCTGAGTCTAATAGGCAGTCTGCAGAGTGGCTGATAAGCCACGAAAGCCGGCCAAAGCAGCAAAAAAAATCAACAGTCGACCGGGAAGGTTTTAGCCTCCGTTTTTTGGGATGCGCATTAAGGATACTTCATTTTGATCCTGATATAAAAATTGGTCTTGGACAAGCCTGATATAAGAAGTAAAATACCAAAGGATAATACACAAACATTGGACAGAAATAACTTTTCAATACACAAATTTAATAATTTCATCACCAAAATAGTACTTCAGCAGTATTGTTTTGGTATTAAATGTGCTCATTCTAGTATTGGAATAACATTGCGGGACCAAAAATTATATATAATACATAGATCACTGCATAAATCCGTGCACGGAAAAATCAATTTGGCAGTTTTTCCTATTTTGTTTCAGCTCCCACATGTCCTTATGTAAATGTTAATGAACGGAGGCTGAAAAAAAACAACACAAAAACGTCAAACCAAAGGTTAGGTGCAGCGCATTGATTTTTTGATTTCTTGTATTCTGCATGCTTCGTGAGTGCGAAAAAAATAGCAACGAAGAGAAAGAACAAAGGATTGGGATTTGGTTCGATTTTTCAGAGATTTATCAAATTTTACCCAAATAAAACCATGTGAGGTTCAGCGGTACTCAACCTTTTTTTCATAGGAACCACATACACGTGTTAGTTATGGTGTCACGGGCCGTACCAAGAAAAAAATAAATGAAGAAAGGTGATGTTTTTTTTCGTTAGTTTTAAGTTTTAAACATTAACATATTCTGTTGATTGTTCGTTGTTTAGAGCACTGAAACTGAAAGACTTAACTTCTTGAATATCTGAGTAGTTTTTCGGTATCTCTTAGCAAAATAGCACCTCCAACGCAAAACTGAACGTCTCAGAAGACGCAGAATGATAACAGAATCATTGTGTGATGGCGGCGAAGGCAAGTGCAATACCATCGAAACAAATTGTAATTTTTAGTTTGCCACCAAAGAACACAACTCTCAACGTAAGGTATATACTTACGATTCTTTTAATCCGGGAGCAATAATCAAAATCACGAAAATTGGATGATCGATTAAAATAATCACAAATACACTGAATTGTTTCTTTACGCGTTTGATGCATGCGCGCAAAAAAAAAAATCGCGTTATTTCGAGCAAATCGTGTAAAAAATTGTGTAATTTCAAGAGAAGAAAAAAATTTGATTTATTGATCCTTCATCGATGCGCGCTCGTCACAACCGCACTCGCACGTGCACTCGCAGAATTTCTCTTCACTACGAGGCGACGATAGGCAGATCACGTAAGTTCAAGAAAAACGCTTAAAAAATCGCATAATTTTGAGCAAATCGCGTTCGAGTCATTCACGATTTATCAGTCATCCAGTTAGCTAACGACCGTACAGTAGCGAGGTTTTTAATGTATTTGTTAAGGCCGAGTTGTTTAGTTTAGTTATCCAAAATGGTCTTTTTCAAGGCCAAACGCTTGTGAACTTAGAAAGTTTTAACCTTTATAATTCAAAACTACATCTTTTTTTTTAGTGGCTGTTCGGTTTGCGTTGTTTTGTAGACGCAGCTGAAGATGGTTGATTCGTGATTTATTCTTGTTCTCGCAAGAACAATACATGCACTCACAACAATACACGTAACGCATTCAGTATGTATTGCGACATTCCTCTCGTACTACCACAGTGCGGTTCCAGGCGATTATATATTTGTCCCTCACTACCGTCATCTATTCAATAACGCATAAAATCAGCAATTTTAACAATCTCCACCGTATGAAAACCCACAACATCCTTTTTAATATTTCTCTTTTGGTTTGATTCTGCTCTGCACTATGCTTGCTTTTTGCATATTCTGAAGATGCATTCAGTCGCAAAAAAAAGGTTCACAGTAGCAAAATGGAAACTGAGGTTGGCCAGGGCGAGTACAATATACAGAGAACTTTCGCTGACAGCCACCGATGGCATCGACAAATCTTGACTCAGATGTCTTTCCAAACGGGTACTCACATTTATAGATTTTTGTGATTTCAATAGTTCGCTTTCGAAGCTATGGTGGACTATTAAAACAATTTTTTGAGTCAATAAGGAACCTGCTTTACTCATACACCTTTTATGGTAGGTCGCAGGTTGAGTCTGGTTGAGTCTAGCCTGTTCTAGAAGAATATATCCTCAAATATTGTTTCATAATGATGTTCGAGTGAAAGGAACATCAAAATTTTATGAACTACATACAGAGTTTTCCAACTTTAAATTCCGAAAGTAAATTGAAATAAAACACACTTAGAATTCGAATTTCGATGAAACTATGATTTCAAATTAAAGTTTGGTTTATGCCATTATGTGTGAAATACAACATCATTCAAATGTTCACCTAGGGCTTCCTCGCACACCTTGATCCGGAACAGGTAATTTTCGATGACTTTTCGGCACATATGGGGCGGTATCTCGGTCATAACTTCACGAATGTTGTCTTTCAAATGTTCAAGAGTTTGCGGAGAGTTGGCATAGACACGGTCTTTCGCATAACCCCACAAAAAAAAGTCTAGCAGGTTCAAATCGCATGATCTGGACGGCCAATTGCCATCACCAAAACGCGAAATTATGCGTCCCTCAAATTTCGTTCGCAATATGGCCATGTTCGGTCGTGTTGTGTGGCACGTGGCGCCGTCCTGCTGAAACCACATGTCATCCGTATCCATCTTCAATTTGTGGCAAAAAAAAACGGTTAACATGCGGCCATAGCGCTCACCATTCACAGTTACCGTCTCGCCGTCCTCATTTTCAAAGAAATACGGCCCGATGACTCCACCAGACCATAATGCGAACCAAACAGTGACTTTTGGCGGATGCAATGGCCTCTCAACAACCACGTGTGGATTTTCTGAGCCCCATATACGGAAATTTTTGGTGTTCACATAGCCACCGAGCTCGAAATGTGCCTCATCGCTGAAGAAAATTTGATGCGAAAATTCAGCATTTTGCTGCTGTTGTTCGTTCACCCAATCGACGTATGCCCGACGCATTCCATGGTCACCACGCTCTAATTTTTGTACCAGTTGGACTTTATATGGATGTAGGTGCAAGTCCAAATGCAAAATTCGCCACAATGATGTGTTTGACAAGCCCAATTGCTGAGCACGCCGTGGAATCGAAACATTCGGATCATCCTCCACACTGGCAGCAACAGCAGCAATATTTTCGGCCGAACGCACATTACGATGATGCACAGGTTTCACAATATCCGCTACGGATCCAGTTTGTTCGAATTTACGCACTACATTAGCGATTGTGTGCTCTTTAGGCCGTCCATGACGACCAAAATTCACCCGTAATGTTCGAAAAACATTTGCCGGTTTTTCATCATTTTTCTAGTATAATTTAACATAAAATCGATCCATATTGTAAAACGGCAGACATTCAACTAACGATATGACGCTTTGGTTGACAGCTATGTCAAACGGTTGTCAGCGCAGGGCTGTATACTTTCGGAAGCCCGAAATGGAAAACCCTGTATAAATACTGCACGTAACTTCGGAAGAGATTGTATTTCTCAAACATTGGAATGGGTAAAAAAAATCATTTTAGATAAATCAAAGCCAATTCTATTAAAATAAAAAGGTTTTACAGGACCCAGTTTTCTTCCAGTTTTTTTGAGATCAATCTTCCATTTTTTTTTAAATACTTTGGGCAACCCTGGTCATGGGTGTACATTAGGGTGCCAATGAAAATGGTCATCTCGAATTTGAAAAAGTTACCCCATAAAACATGTTTACCACCTCGAAAAACACACTATGCAAAATATCAGCTCAATCGGACTTAAGGGAGAGTGGCGCAAAGCGGTCAAAGTTTGAGTTTCGTGAAAATCGAAAAATTACACAAGGAAATAAAGGTTTTCAAAAAAAAATCGATGTCAAATGTCTTAAAATGGCATGAAACGTCAAAATCGACTGTCATTTCGAAAAAAAATCAAATTGTCAAAAATTGACACTCTGGGACTTTTCGGAATACGAGGTACGTATCGTTATCGTATAAAACGCAGTTCGTATTCCTAGTGAACAGCATAAAGAATTTGATGATGCATACATTAAAGTATGTTAAAGTGTATTAATGGCCAAACACATGTTTTTGTATCTATCTATTTCCCTACTAATTTTACCAAAAAACATTCTAATGAGAAATTTTTAAATATTGCAGAGTCATTTATTAATGAACTCGACCCTAATATTAAAATCCATATTTACGGGGACTTCAATCAAAATACAATTGATTTCATTGTAGACGAGGAGAACGAATCAATCTTACTCCCGATGGCCAGATGGTATCCCTCCAATGTTGTTGAAAAAGTTGGCATCGGCTTTCGTTCATCTTTCGTCCTTGCTTTTCAATTTATCGCTAAAATTGGCAATATTTCCTTCTGTCTGGAAAAAATCATTCCTACTACCCATATTCAAATCGGGTAACCGTTTTGACATAAATAACTATCGTGGCATCGCCATATTATCTTGTATTCCCAAATTATTTGAATCTTTTGTCAATACTAAAATGTTCAATCAGTTAAAACATTATATTTCACCGAATCAACATGGTTTTTATAAAGGAAGATCCACTGCCACAAATCTGTTCCACAAATTTGTATCCTATTTTCTTGTGGTAATGGATAGAGGCAACGTTGTCGAGACTCTTTATACAGACTTCAGCAAGGCATTCGACAGAGTAGATATTCCAATGCTTATTTTCAAGCTCCAACGTATGGGAGTAACTGGAACTCTATTGAAGTGGGTAGAATCTTACCTCACCAATAGAACACAGTTTGTTCGCTTTAGAGGAAAAATCTCTAGTCCAGTGTATGTCACATCCGGAGTTCCACAAGGTTCTCACTTAGGCCCTTTACTTTTTATCCTATTCGTAAATGATGTGTCACTAGTATTAACTATCCTCAACATTCTAATATAAGCTGATGATATGAAATTGTACATGGAAGTAACCAAATGTAGTGACCTTGTGATTTTCCAACAAGAAGTAGATGTTTTCTTCGAATGGTGCGTGAAAAATCTTTTAGATATTAATGTGAAAAAATGTAATATTATATCGTATACTCGAAAACATGAATCTTATGACTTCATATGTATTCTAGGATTTGAAACTGTAGAGAGATGCGTCAAAAGTAGAGATTTAGGTATAACTCTTGATTCGAAACTCACTTTTGGCGAACATTACAATCCAATGATCAATAAAGCAAATAGTATGCTCGGTTTCATAAAAAGATTTAGTTACAATTCCAGTGATCCATACACAATAAAAACATTGGATATAAGTTTTGTGGCGCCGTCCTGCTGAAACCACATGTCATCCGTATCCATCTTCAATTTGTGGCAAAAAAAACGGTTAACATGCGGCCATAGCGCTCACCATTCACAGTTACCGTCTCGCCGTCCTCATTTTCAAAGAAATACGGCCCGATGACTCCACCATACCATAATGCGAACCAAACAGTGACTTTTGGCGGATGCAATGGCCTCTCAACAATCACGTGTGGATTTTCTGAGCCCCATATACGGAAATTTTTGGTGTTCACATAGCCACCGAGCTCGAAATGTGCCTCATCGCTGAAGAAAATTTGATGCGAAAATTCAGCATTTTCCTGCTGTTGTTCGTTCACCCAATCGACGTATGCCCGACGCATTCCATGGTCACCACGCTCTAATTTTTGTACCAGTTGGACTTTATATGGATGTAGGTGCAAGTCCAAATGCAAAATTCGCCACAATGATGTGTTTGACAAGCCCAATTGCTGAGCACGCCGTGGAATCGAAACATTCGGATCATCCTCCACACTGGCAGCAACAGCAGCAATATTTTCGGCCGAACGCACATTACGATGATGCACAGGTTTCACAATATCCGCTACGGATCCAGTTTGTTCGAATTTACGCACTACATTAGCGATTGTGTGCTCTTTAGGCCGTCCATGACGACCAAAATTCGCCCGTAATGTTCGAAAAACATTTGGTTTTTCATCATTTTTATAGTATAATTTAACATAAAATCGATCCATATTGTAAAATGGCAGACATTCAACTAACGATATGACGCTTTGGTTGACAGCTATGTCAAACGGTTGTCAGCGCAGGGCTGTATACTTTCGGAAGCCCGAAATGGAAAACCCTGTATAAATACTGCACGTAACTTCGGAAGAGATTGTATTTCTCAAACATTGGAATGGGTAAAAAAAATCATTTTAGATAAATCAAAGCCAATTCTATTAAAATAAAAAGGTTTTACAGGACCCAGTTTTCTTCCAGTTTTTTTGAGATCAATCTTCCATTTTTTTTTTAAATACTTTGGGCAACCCTGGTCATGGGTGTACATTAGGGTGCCAATGAAAATGGTCATCTCGAATTTGAAAAAGTTACCCCATAAAACATGTTTACCACCTCGAAAAACACACTATGCAAAATATCAGCTCAATCGGACTTAAGGGAGAGTGGCGCAAAGCGGTCAAAGTTTGAGTTTCGTGAAAATCGAAAAATTACACAAGGAAATAAAGGTTTTCAAAAAAAAATCGATGTCAAATGTCTTAAAATGGCATGAAACGTCAAAATCGACTGTCATTTCGAAAAAAAATCAAATTGTCAAAAATTGACACTCTGGGACTTTTCGGAATACGAGGTACGTATCGTTATCGTATAAAACGCAGTTCGTATTCCTAGTGAACAGCATAAAGAATTTGATGATGCATACATTAAAGTATGTTAAAGTGTATTAATGGCCAAACACATGTTTTTGTATCTATCTATTTCCCTACTAATTTTACCAAAAAACATTCTAATGAGAAATTTTTAAATATTGCAGAGTCATTTATTAATGAACTCGACCCTAATATTAAAATCCATATTTACGGGGACTTCAATCAAAATACAATTGATTTCATTGTAGACGAGGAGAACGAATCAATCTTACTCCCGATGGCCAGATGGTATCCCTCCAATGTTGTTGAAAAAGTTGGCATCGGCTTTCGTTCATCTTTCGTCCTTGCTTTTCAATTTATCGCTAAAATTGGCAATATTTCCTTCTGTCTGGAAAAAATCATTCCTACTACCCATATTCAAATCGGGTAACCGTTTTGACATAAATAACTATCGTGGCATCGCCATATTATCTTGTATTCCCAAATTATTTGAATCTTTTGTCAATACTAAAATGTTCAATCAGTTAAAACATTATATTTCACCGAATCAACATGGTTTTTATAAAGGAAGATCCACTGCCACAAATCTGTTCCACAAATTTGTATCCTATTATCTTGTGGTAATGGATAGAGGCAACGTTGTCGAGACTCTTTATACAGACTTCAGCAAGGCATTCGACAGAGTAGATATTCCAATGCTTATTTTCAAGCTCCAACGTATGGGAGTAACTGGAACTTTATTGAAGTGGGTAGAATCTTACCTCACCAATAGAACACAGTTTGTTCGCTTTAGAAGAAAAATCTTTAATCCAGTGAATGTCACATCCGGAGTTCTACAAGGTTCTCACTTTGGCCCTTTACTTTTCATCCTATTCGTAAATGATGTGTCACTAGTATTAACTATCCTCAACATTCTAATATAAGCTGATGATATGAAATTGTACATGGAAGTAACCAAATGTAGTGACCTTGTGATTTTCCAACAAGAAGTAGATGTTTTCTTCGAATGGTGCGTGAAAAGTCTTTTAGATATTAATGTGAAAAAATGTAATATTATATCGTATACTCGAAAACATGAATCTTATGACTTCATATGTATTCTAGGATTTGAAACTGTAGAGAGATGCGTCAAAAGTAGAGATTTAGGTATAACTCTTGATTCGAAACTCACTTTTGGCGAACATTACAATCCAATGATCAATAAAGCAAATAGTATGCTCGGTTTCATAAAAAGATTTAGTTACAATTCCAGTGATCCATACACAATAAAAACATTGAATATAAGTTTTGTAAGATCTATTTTAGAATATTGCAGTGTTGTATGGGCACCCTATCAAGAACTGCACTCCAATCGAATAGAATCAGTACAAAAACAATTTTTATTATTTGCCCTGATAAAGCTAGCCTGGACAACATCTCCCCTTCCCCCATATGAAGCTCGTTGTATGTTATTAAATATTGAAACACTTGAGAAACGCAGAGAAAATGCCACAATTTCATGTTTAATTGACTTAGTTTCACACAGGATTAGCTCTGAAAACTTACTTGAAAATCTAAATTTTTATGCACCAATACGAGCCTTGCGAGCACGGAATTTGTTCAAACCAACTTCATTTCGAACTTTATATGCTATGAATGGTCCACTTAATAGAATGATGAGAACGTACAATAAGTACAGTAATGTTATTGATGTGACAATGACGAAGAAATTATTGAAAAAGTCATTGACTGAAAGATCATTGTATTCGTGAATTACAGTTTTGTCATATATGTTTGCTGCATTGCAGTTCGTAATTTATTATTAATACCAAAGACATGATACCTCTTATAATTGATTTTCATAAATATAGCTATAAATTATTCATTAAGTATACTGTAATTGTAATGTAATGTATGTAATTTGTTGTCTACTATAGTTTGACGAAATAAAGAAATAAAAAAAAACGTATCGTTTCGGGTGCCAGTAAAAATAGTTATCTCGATTTTTCATACATACCCTATTGTATAAACAGGTTACAAATTTGATCCTCCTATTTTCTCATAGTCGATCAAAGTAAATAGAGCATAAATAAATTTGAACATCAAGTTAATCCCATAGAAATATTTGCCTACATTATGTGTTAGAAATAGTGCACCCGTGGCCGAGTGGTTAGTGTCTCACATTATCATGCCGGGTGCTCGGGTTCGATTCCCGGGGGATTTTTCGTCAAAGAAATTTCCTTCGAATTGCACTGTGCCCTAGTGCCCTTTGTTTCTACATCACGTAAAACTATTAGGTGTACCGGTAAGTTTCTTCGGTTTTACAACAGATGGCGTAACTTGATTATTATTCCAGTGAATCAAATTTCCAGACATTCGTTGGAAAGCTACTGTCATTGCGCATCTTTTTCAGTATATGTCAAAAAGTTGAAGCGTAAACAACATAGTTTTTTGCCACTTCGAATATGTCGAATTTCGTACCAACGAGAGTGTTTTTTGCGGGGAGTGTTACTTCATTACTTCAATATGACGAAAAAAGCTGCGGAAAGTCATCGCATGTTGGTGAAAGTTTATGGTGACCATGCTCCAACTGAGCGAACGTGTCAGACGTGGTTTGCACGGTTTAAAAGTGGTAATTTTGACTTGGAAGACGAAGAACGTTCCGGACCGCCGAAAAAGTTTGAAGATGAAGAAGCTTTACTCGATCAATATCCGTCACAAATGCAACAAGAACTTGCAGATACACTTAGAATAGCTCAGCAAACCATACCCGATCGTTTAAAAGCAATGGGAATGATCCGAACGATAAGACATTGGGTGCCGTATGAATTGAAGCCACGAGACGTCGAACGCCGTTTTTTCACGTGCGAACAACTGCTCCAACGGCATAAAAGAAATGATTTTTTTTGCATCGAATCGTTACTGGCGATGAAAAGTGGGTCCAATATGACAATCCTAAACGTCGCACAACGTATGGATACCCCGGCCATGCGTCAACATCGACGGCCGCGCGGAATATTCACGACCAGAAGGTTATGCTGTCTATTTGGTGGGACCAGCTGGATGTGGTGTACTATGAGCTGCTAAAACCGAATGAAATCATTACGGGGGACCTCTACCGACGACAATTGATGCGTTTGAGCCGTGCACTGAAGGAAAAACGGCCACAATATGAGCAAAGACACGCTAAAGTGATTTTGCAGTACGACAATGCTCGGTCACATGTCGCGAAACCGGTCAAAACACACTTGGAAACGCTCAAATGGGAGGTCCACTCCTCCCATTTGAGCGTTTGCTAATTGGATTCAATTTGATATGATCGACATAAGTAGTTACGTATACGTATGTCGTATGAACGGCCCAGTAGATTCTGAATTATTTTTAATAAAAGTCATTTTTGGAAAAAAAAAAAGAGAAAAAAAATATTTCTTGGACCACCCTAAAATGAAAAGGGGCACCCTAATGAAGAAATAAATCTAATATTTTGTAATAATGAACAAAACTATCAATTTTGTCGAAAATCTGAGAACCACTATATCGGTTTGACATGGATTATAATAAAAAAAAGGCTTTATAATAAAAAAAAGAACAATTTAACCAGCAACACTGCTTCTCGATACTTGAAGCACGTTAACGATTTTCGTCGAAGAAGATTGATTTACCTCGTTTTCGTTGCAGTTTTGGTATAAACTTACACCAAATATCGATTTCATGATAAATCCAATCAATTCAAATTCCCTAAATTTTTTAACTTTAGCATTGCAACTTAATATGATATTACGTGTTGAAGGTCTCAGTCTGAGGAACATATAATTTTCAGTTCACCTCAATATGTATGGCAAACAGCTGATTCGATCGATAGATGAAGCTCGTTGCCGCCCGAGTACTGGTTATTTCGTTCTCGCAACCGATACGTTACAGATAATGTCGAAGAAAACATTCCCGATAGCATCCTTGGATGCGTCCCACGGAAATGGAACTTTCCTCCGCATTTGCATATGTGCAGTTCGAACACAACCCACAAGATCCGAGGGTTTGTGTACTGTGTGTGTGTGTGTGTGCAAGGTGATCCAGATTTATGTGCATTAAAATGAATCTAGGCGACGACATTAGATATGCCGATATTTGCGCGCTGCTGGAAATTCGTTTATCGCCCTCAATTTAATTGTAGAAAATGAAACGACGCCAGCTGCTGCGGGGTGTTGATGAGAATTAAATGCGTTTATTGCTCTTGAGGTGAGTTGATATATTGCTCCTGTCGAATGGCATTCAGTGTGATAAGTGAATGATCAATTGTATTTTGTATCGCATGTTGATAATTTTCCACAAAAATAAATACTACAATAATGATCAAATTTTGTAATATTCTTGGGCCACAATATTTGTTTAGTCTAATATCTCGGTGAGCACAAAATGTGTTGCTCTCTAGAATCTTATTTAAACTCGATAAATATTTGTGTTGTACATTTTCGGAAATATTTTCAATTCTAGTTGAAAAACTAGTTGAGGTGCGCTCAAGCGGTTATTGCCGTCAGCAAGTCGCTTCCATTCGTATTTCGCACAATCAAAGATTCTATATTTTCTCGGTCAAGCAGAATTCGGATTAACTCTCAATTGACTGAATCGTCACCTTTTTTTTGTTATTCAAGAATGTGATCAACGGGAGACAAGTTTTATTTTAATTGTGAGAGGTCAGTTGCTGAATATATAACGAACATTTTACTAGATGAAAAAAGAAAAATGTCGATATCGAAAATCAGCAATAGACTAAAATTAAATACAAAGCGATGAAGCTACTGTGTTTCTATATTTTTGTAAAGTATTTGAAGTTGTAATCGATTCTGATAGACAAGGGCAAAGAACGATTGAATTTGAGTTCCTTGATATATAAAATTTAAATGTATGTGTATTTCGTTAAATTCAAATAATCATAATTATATTTGGCACGACTTTGAAGTATGAACGACAAATCAATTCGTTTTGTGTGCAATGAAACCCAAAACCTTGACGGGAACTCTAGACATGGCTCACAAAAATGTCATCGTAATCTTCCGGATGATCGTTTAAATATAGTTTAAATAGTTTAGATATCACTCCCACACTGTAAAAAAATCCTCAACAAAAAGACACAACAAACCGTTCAGCTTTTGACATCTTCACAACTTCCGCTCAAAACAGTGAGTGTTTATCCACACGTCGGAGATGTTCTTGAAGGCACGAAAAAACCAAGTGCACCACATAATAAAAAGGCATCAATCTTCGTTTCTTTGGTGGATCACGTTTTTGAACATTGCGCCGCACTGCAATACGACTGTATACATAAATATCTAAACTAATCCGAGCTTGTTGAAATCATCAATTAATCATCCAGTCAGATTGTTTGAAACGCTCCCGATTGTTCACAAATACAGCGCACATTCCACTAATGACAGAAACCGGCTGATTGTGCAACGAAGCCCAGATAAAACTGAGCTTCGCCGCATTGAGATGAAACTCTCCGTAGATGGCAAAAACATTCAAGTTCAAGCGCGTCGCCGTTGTCAACCGGTAAAGAGCTGCTGCTGTTCAGAGTTATTTGAATAAACGCTGTTTCTGTTCGAACGAAGGAGAGGCCCTTGCTGATTGTTCACGCGCTTCGTGCCACCGTTTCCTGGTAAGGGTTCGATCAGTGTCAATGTTTCAAGGCTTAGAAGTCACAAATACTGTTGTCTAGGTCTTCCTACTTAGCTGAACACGATGTTGGTGAATCACTTTGTCGCGGCTTTTTGCGCCACCATATATTCGCAGTAAATAAAATTGACATTTATGTTGTGTTTATGGCGACAGAACGCACCAAATGATTAATATCATAATCAGTTGGTGACGCCATTAAGGTGAACAGAATTGGTTCTGCTGAAAGAAACACAAACATAGGGTCTTGTTATGTTGCTTTCGTGTTTGATTGCCTGAATTTATCAATGGTTAATAACGTGGAAACTACATCAAGGAAATATACATCTAACAAAATTTTATTTACTGTGGTTACATTTCACAGTTTCAGCTTATCAGCACATGGATAACACGATTTTTTTTGTATGATCCGTTTATTTTTACAGGCTCTGTTACATAAGTTTTAAGGAGCCGAATTCTTAAATATATTATTAAAACTATATATATATTAGGCTGTCAAAAAAGTCCTGCGGTATTTTTTTTGAATTTTCATTTGTTCATAAAATTAGTTACAATCATCTGTTTTAAGTCAAATATGCGCCGTTTTGTTCGATGACTTGTTCCCAACGAGATGCCAACTACATAATACCCCTGTTATAGAAGCTCGCTTCCTTATTGGCAAAAAACTCGGATAGCCAATTTTCACAGGCCTTTTTTGTAGCTAACTTCTGACTACCTAGCTCGTTCGCCATGGACAAAAACAGGTGGTAGTCACTTGGTGCAAGGTCCGGACTATACGGCGGATGCAAAAGAACCTCTCATCCGAGCTCTCGGAGCTTCTGGCGCGTCATCAAAGAAGTGTGTGGCCTGGCGTTGTCCTGATGGAAGACAATGCGGCCTCTGTTTATCAAAGATAGCCTCTTCTTCATGAGTGCTACCTTCAAGCGGTTCAGTTGTTGGCAGTACAGGTCCGAATTGAGCGTTTGGCCATAGGGAAGCAGCTCATAATAGATTATTCCTTGACAATCCCACCAAACACACAGCAGAACCTTCCTGGCCGTTAATGAGGGCTTGGCCACCGTCTGAGCCGCTTCAGCGGGCTTCGACCACGACCGTTTGCGCTTCACGTTGTAGTAAGTGACCCACTTTTCATCGCCAGTCACCACCCGCTTCAGAAACGGGTCGATTTTGTTGCGATTCAGCAGTGATTCACATGCGTCGATACGGTCAAAGATGTTTTTTTGCGTCAACGTGTGTGGCACCCATACATCGAGCTTCTTTGTGAATCCAAGCTTCTTCAAATGGTTAATAACGGTTTGATGACTTATCCCCAGCTCTTGGCCGATGCTACGGCTGCTACTATGCCGGTCTTTCTCGGCTAATTCAGCGATTTTGTCGCAATTTTCGACGACAGGCCTTCCGGAGCGTGGCGCATCTTCAACGACCTCTACACCAGAACTAAAACGTTGAAACCATCGTTGTGCGGTGGAAATGGAAACTGTATCTGGTCCATAAACTGCACAAATTTTATTGGCAGCTTGAGATGCATTTTTGCCTTTGTCATAGTAGTACTGTAAAATATGTCGGATTTTCTCTTTATTTTGCTCCATATTTGCGACACTATAACTCACGAACGACTTAACCAAACAAAACACTGTCAAGGACTATATTATAGCGCGCATTAATACCTTTCCAACAAGCTATAGTATGGCTCGATACAATGAATACAACTAGAACTACGCGCTTACAACGACCCCTCGCGGAAATACCGCAGGACTTTTTTCACAGGACTTTTTTTGTAAAAAATTTGTTGAAGACAGTGTTTGTGCAAAGAACAAATATCTCACACAAAGTTGTTTTTGGCGCTTTCTATCTAAGTTGCATTAGGGTGACCATGAAAAAACGGGTTTTTTTAGCTCTCACTTTTATATTTTAAATTCTACATCAAAACTGTCTTCGTATGACTTTTAGAGCTCATTAATTCCAACATTTTGCGATGCAGAACTTGTCAATATCTTAAGTTATTGATGTTTTTTTACCCAAAAACTCGTGATTTCAACTTTCATTTACTCAAACACAAAAAATAACATAATGTTGAAAATCACACATAATGTAGAGTGAAATATGCTCTTTCAAATGCCGTTAATAAACTTTGTTAATAAATTTTGTTTATGTTTGCCCCCGAAAGAATGACAAACAATTTAAGAGAGCGTATTTTCTGGGAACAAATATCAATAACTTGGAGTGGAGTTGAGATATTGACAAGTTCTGCATCACAAAATATTTGTATTAGTAAGCTCTAAAAGTCTTCCGAAGATAATTTGTATGTTTAATTTGAAATATAAAAGTTAGAGCAAAAAACAGTTTTTTTTCATCGTAACCCTAACGTAACTTAGAAAAAAAGCGCTGTATCGGTTATTTCAAGAGATAGAAAAAAAGTTTGTTCTAGAAAGATGTCTCAAAAAAATTTCCTGGACATTATACGTTGAAGTAACCTATATTAATGGATGTAACCTTTCAACGAAATCAAAGATCGAAAAATCCTTTTAGGACAACGTTTCTGAGGACATAAGCATCCCAAAAATGCAAGAAATGAAAATTCTATTTTTCGATCTTCCAGACCGGGGTCCCCCTTAAACATGAGCCCTGTAAGTGACCCGACTTACTGCCAAATCTCCGTGAGAAAAATTTAAATGTTTCTCGCAAAGCAAGTCTGACAGGACCTCTATTGAAACTGTATCAAAGGCCCCCTTTATATCCAACATATTGAAGCCATTCGTTTTTTTTTTTGGGCGTAATCCATTTGAATTTGAGTTTGGAGATAGCAACGCAATGCAAATATTCGTCTCCTTGCCCCTGCGGAACCCATACTTGAATAGTGATTTCTTATGTTTCGAGCAACTTTCCAGATTTTTTTAATTTTTTTAAATTTCAAGGGCTAAATACGTTTGAAATTTCTCAATGGTTCCACGTTTCTGAGAAGCTTTAAATGCATTTGAATTTTCTACATAAAGTTTGGATAACTGACTATCCCACCATATATTGGGAGGCCTTTGGCGTATGGTGAAACCCGGGATGGGTTTCGTTTGAGCGCGAATTGAGCTGTCATAGATGAAACTAGAAAGGAAGTTTTACTCCTTCAATGGAGATAAATAATCTCTGGGATTGATGGCTAGAGCTATCGCGTCAGCATATTCGTTCCAGTCAGTTTGTCTTGTGAGGTTATATGCCATGTTCATATAGTCAGAAGAATTCGACTCAGTGGTGATACATTTTTGATTGGCAAGTGATCACTACCATTGGGATCCTGGATTACATTCCACTTGAAACCTAACGATAATGAATTCGAGCAAAGCGGTCAAGAGCACTTGGTTTAGGAGGAGGCTTAGGTACACGTGTTGTGTTCAAAACGGTCATATTGAAGTTGTTACAAAGGTCATACCGTTCTGAATTATATTTCGGACACTTTGTTCTATTATCTTGAAATGCTTAATGCACTGATGATATGTTTATAAAATTAATATCACAATTGCTTTTTTAGAGTAATCCCTTGGTTTCACTATCATTTCATATGAGAACTACATTTGAATTATAACATAATCGGCAAAAATCTGACAACAATACTCATTATCGTTTGAGTTTGACGTTTGTCTAACGTGAGCACGTAGAATTTACCAGTTCATCAATATTAAAATTTCTCTCGTGTTTCATCAGTTCTCGTCATCGTTAACAGTTTACTGTGATTGCTTGGTAAGTGTTTCGCAGTTGACTATCAAATTTAATCAAGTGTAATGTATTTTTCGTTCAAAAAATTACAAAATGAAGTGTCCGAAATTTGAATTCAATCTGTCCGAAGTTTGTCTCTTATTTGCTTCATTTGACAAGCATTTTATTCGATGATTTTTTTATGTTTTCAATCAAATAGGTACCAAAGAAGAAAGCTTAAAAGTATATTGAACTAACTTATTAAAAATATCAACCAAATAACTGTGCATAAAGTTTAGATCTGTTGTCTGCATCATATGCCATAAGCGTCTGAAATATTACTCAGAACGGTATATCAACAATGAAAGGTTGTCGTCGTACTGCTCCCCCCAGGCGGTTCCGTGAGAAAAGAAACATGTTTTCGACAGAGCAAAAAACATCACAATTAATGTTATGAATCAAAAATTTGAACGTATCCATTTTAGGAATAAAACTACGAGGTTCCAGTGTAAAACAGTGATATCACCGACCTCTCTATTAAAATTAGCTTATCGAAAGAGATAATCATTGCATAAGGAGTCGGAAACATTGAAGTACGTGAAGATTTGGTCCACAAGGTTAGACAACTTTATAAATCCCGATTGGGAAGTTGTACTTGACGGCAAAACAGAGATGGTTGGGGTTTTTGATGTCCCCACGAGTGATGGGTCATTCGAAGGTGAACTATTCCCACGGACGCCAGGAGGAACCTGATTTTGCTTGTCCGCTGCACTCGATAATTTAGGCAAGTTAACAGGGACTATCATCGATGGGACTTGAACTTTGAACTTTGGAAGTGGGCAAATTTTTCGGCCGATGATTCCCTTGGAATATGCACGGTGTGCCCTGATTAGCTGAATCCGCTTCAAGTTCGTCAACTGGCAACGTGTCGAAGAATTGGTGTGTGTCTATTGTTTGTCGATGTTGGACCAGTGGAGAAGCGCTCTTTCAAATTTCCGCGAAAGTGCGCTTCGAGCGTTCCTTTAAAGAGCGCTTCTGTTTCTCCCAGCGACTTTTGTAAGTTTCACATGCAGATAGCTCATGTAGGGTTCCCCAGCAATACGGACATTTTTGCTCAATCGCACTACAGGGTTCTCCCACATAATGCTCTCCGCAAGTGACACAGCGCACCTTCCTGGCGTAATAAGCTACTGTCTGCTTGCATTTTTGGCAAGTCATGGCTATTTGACTGGATACGCTCATAAAAGTTATGAAAATATTAGAAAATTACTGGATAAAATGTATAGAGCTCAAAGGTAGTTACTTCGAACTACAAGATTCTTTTATTTGAAGCGATAATATTTGAAAGTAAAGTGAAACCATGTAATTTCATGTAATCAAATGGTATAATTCACCCTTTCAACACTTTTGGCTGGTTCGTCACTTTTACTTTCATTTTTGGAAGAATGTCGGGAGTGAGAATTAGCGTAAGAGATACGGATAAACTACGCCAGATCACCTCCACTTTTCTCTAAATGATTTTCAATGTGTAGTGAACCTGTTCACGAAATCATACATAGCTTCGATGAATTATAGATAATGGTACTCTGTATAAACAAAATAGGGGGGGGGGGCTTATATCTATGATATAACCGCAAGGTTGACGTGGGACTACCGTTGGCGCAAACTCATTTTTTGTATTGATTAAATGATTGATTGAATAAAACAACTTTCAAATTCAATTAAATTTAACATATTTGTTGTGTAAATAAAGAATTTGAACGCCATGTAATGTAACGCATCTTGGTTTTGATGGTTGTATTAGGGAACACATGTCACATGTCCCATCTTGTATGTATTTGCAATTCCAATTTCCCCAGGCACCTTGGTTTTGATAGCTGTTTTGGGGAAACCGTAAATCGGGGCAATCAAAACGGAGCAGTTAGAGCATTTAGATAATGCTTGACATTTTACAGTTATTCAATTGCTTATCTCAGGAAAAATAACGTATTATTAATTATGATAGATATTTATTTCGTATCGTCTTCGGATTTAAAAGTAGCACAGACTTGACTATCATATTTGTCTAATTCTATTTCTAAAGGCATTTTTTGCAATATTGAAGTCAAATTCATCTATCACTTCGTTGAACAGCCTGCTGCTAGCAATCAGAGGCTCGAAATAAGCGTACTGAGTACGATGAGCAAGAACCCACAAGAGGACTCGATTCCAGAGATTTCGCACAGGTGCATGGAAGTACAAGTTCTCTAGCAGGTAGCAACAATCCATGCGGCCGGTGATCAGATCGAATATAAACAGTCTGCGCCAATTTATCCGCCGCTTGGCTAACGTGCCCAAACTTGTACTGCATATTCTAGTGTGCTTCTAACTAGAGAACAAAATAGGGTCTTCAAAGCATACACATCGTTGAAGGCTACCGTGTTGCGTCGGCCCAGCAAAGCGTACGCTTTAGCATTAATCGCGGAGATGTGCTCATTGAATTTCGCTTTGGAGTCTATCAATATGCCTAGAAATCGGATTTTCCCAACGCGTTCCAGGTTGCTGTGTCGCCCATCGATTAAAGAGCGCTGACGAGTGAAAGACATGACCTTGCACTTCGAAGGGTTCACTTGCATGCCATTTGAAGAGCACCAATCTAGTGGCGAGTTTAGATCCTCCTGAAGCACACAGCAGTCCAGCGACGAGGACACGGCACGATAGATCTTCAGGTCGTCTGCATACATCAAACAATCGCAGCGAAGAAGACTGCAGATGTCGTTGACAAAAATGTTGAAAATGAGTGGTCCTAACTGGCTGCGCTGTGGCACTCCAGAAGGCATGTTGAATGTGCCAGACATGGCACCATAGAACTTAACGAACCCCTCGCGACTTGTTTAGTAAGAGTGCGTCCATCTAGTGATCCAATCCGACAGGCCTATGCCTCTCATTTTATCAACAGCTGTCGCGTGCGGTACTTTGTCGAAAGCTTTTGCAAAATCTATATAGACTGTGTCGACCTGCTTCCGTTTCTCGAGCTTCCCAATCAGTCCATGCACAAAAGTCATAAGGTTTGTAGAAGTTGAGCGACTTTTCATAAACCCATGCTGTCTAACTGATGTTACATGCCGAACGGAGCGGTAAATGACGTCATGAAACATTTTCCCAAGAACCTTGCCTAGACAATTTAATATTGAGATCGGGCGATAATTGACAATATTGTGGATATTACCACTTTTGTGGATTAGTGAAATTGATGCGATCGTCCATGCCTTCCGGAACACTCCATCAGATAACGACTGATTGAAGAGAATCAACACGGGGAGCGACAACGATGTGGCGCATTGTTTTAATAGCAATTTGATGTAGTTGCGAAATGCAGCGTTCTTCAATTCACTGTACGTGCTTTCCGCACTCTATAGTGCTAGCTTGTTTTCTGCAGAACGATTCTTGAAGTAACTTTTGCGAATTTTTCGAAGTCTGTTGCGATTCGTTCCTAATTCTTTACACCACCAGGGTGCCTTATGGTGCCTATGCGATTTTTTCTTGAGCGGTATTAACGACTTCGTAGAAACGAGAAACAGCAGTGTTAACTGAGCAGCCAGACAGAAGGAGTGCCCAGTCCACAGTAGCCAAAGCTCCGTCTAACAACGCGGGGTCACATCTTTTGAAGTCATAATAAAAGGCGTCGTCTTGGTCTTCATTCGAAGGGGAAGAAACGCCACATGTTAAAACGAATATGATGTGCGTCGATCTTAAGCAGCGCAGTAGATGGTTCCAAGATTTGAAATAATTTAGTGTCATTTATGAAAGACAAGTCAAGCAGGCGGCCATTAGCGTTGAGGAAATTATAGATTTCAGATAATCCAGAACCAAGAATCGTCTGTGTAACGGTTATTTATGACTCAGAGGAAGCGTTAGCGGGTAAATAGCTGTCCAACTGTTTATCGAAGTGCCACGAAAGGTTGGGCAAGTTATAGTCTCCCAGAATGATAACCGCGTCGGTTTCGTTTTTGAGATCGAGAAGGTATTGGACGCTGCTACAGTGCTTCCTGTACATCTCTGGATCACTATTGGGTCTCAAGTAAACACAGCATACAAAGATTGACATATTTGCGATACTTAAGGTAAATGATTTTGGTTTGTCCAGTCGAAAATATGAATATGGCTTGCCCACTTTTTTGTATGCTCTAATTCAGCGCTCCTGTGTCAAATAAGGTATTCGAATGTTTCATATATTTCACATATAAATAAAATAGTCTTTTTAACGATTTACAGTAGTTTTATTGTATATAAAATACACCTTCTGTTTGTGTTAATGCGCCCCTCATTCGAGCTAACTTTTAATCGATTCCCAGATGATAATTTCGCGACCTTTTCTGGATTATAACACTTACAAATATTGTAAACATAATGCTTGCACACCATTTGTATCAGATTTACGTAGCTTAACCATTAACCTTTTCGTTATGAGTGTCGTCTATAGACGACATCCGCGCGACGAGTTGTGTGTACGAGCGTCGTCTTTAGACGACATGAAATTCATACTGCTCTTCGATCACACCAGCGCGATGTGCATACTTTTCGGCGCAATGCTCCGTACAGGGGTAGCACTCCGGCGGAGCACACTGCCGTAATGAAAGGGTTAAATTAACGCATTTTGATGAACTCAATTCAGATCATGAGTTGTCCAATTCAATGATGTTATTTTGTCCACATGATTTCTATGGCAACCGCTTGGCGCTGGAGTTTGTTTGTTGTGTCCTCCGCGGATAGCAGAAATGAATTTTCTCTGTGTTGAGTGTGTTGAGGGTAACACTTTTTAAATGCTCAAGAAAAGGTAATATTCTGAAGAGACCCTAAATTATGAATGGATCAATATGATGACAGTAAACTCAAGCAAAGATAAATGCAACATCTACTTGTGAACTCGAATGTTTTCATTCAAAAATGGTGATTTCCAAAACCGGACAAACTATGATCATTTTTCGGGCAAAACATGATTAGAGGTGGTCAAACCATGATCATAGTTCCTCTTTAAGGAAAATCGTTAAAAAGACGGGTGGGTAATGTCGTGGACATAACCGGAGTGACGTAGGACTATACAAAGGGGACAGCTTTTGTTAAATATATATTTTAAATATATTGTTTTATTTTCTTCTCCTACGTGAATACCTACCTATCTACCTGAAAAATGGATTAGTTTACTGTTTACTGTTTATGAATATGTTGATGGTTCTGAAAAGAACCTTTGGTGTTGTGTTTTTATTATCACTCGATATTCCCATCTTGTTCGGTTAAACCTTCCTGTTTAGCTATTGCGTTTGCCACTCGCCACAGCTTTCACAGTTGGAAAATTTCTTCCCATCCAGCTTGTGACATGTTGTTCAGTAAATTACATTTAATGCGACGTGCCGGAGAAACACTTTGCCTCTCACTGAAACTAATTGTTGCCTTGATGATCGCCGAACCGAAGCTGCTCTGTTCTTGATGCGGGTTTTCTGATTGTCGTGAGCAGCTTTGCAAGCCAACTCGAGCATACCGACGGCCGAAACTCTATAATCGCTGTTAGGTATACTGGTGCTCCGGCACCAATCCGTTCGGCCTAGTTACCCTTGCGGAGCAATCAGTGAATGCGACCAACAGGGATCTGGAGACCTGCACGGTTCGAGTGAGACTTTGCCTTTCCCTTAACTTGTCCTCCTTTGTTACGTCCACGATGCCGATGCCGTACAACCACACGGGTTTACGGTTTGAAAGAAAATAAGATATTTTTTTGGGGACCGCGTGTTTTATACTCTAGCGGTACACACTCACAGGATAGAGACAAATCGGCAGACTCAGCCAGAGGGGCGAGTCCAACGAGACGAATGAATGAGCGTTAAAAGGGAGCGATGGCAAAAAAATACATTAGAGGCGAATGAACTGCAAAGTTTAAAGCCTCTTAAAAACAAAGAAAGAAAGAAAAATACATTCATTACGATTGGTTCGCTAGTTGGATTCACATGCAGGCTAAAAAGGGCCCTTTTCAGGATCACAAAATTATATTCAATCTAAAGAGTTTATTGTTTTGTTATTACTCGATATCCCCATCTTGTTCGGTTAAACCTTCCTGTTTAGCTATTGCGTTTGCCACTCGCCACAGCTTTCACAGTTGGGAAATTTCTTCCCATCCAGCTTTGTGACATGTTGTACAGTAAATTACATTCAATGCGACGTGCCGGAGCACCACTCAGTGTCGCATTGGAGGCGATTTTAAACTGTAATTGAACATTTGCGATGACAGTGGTACAGTGTCGACTTTCAATGTGGGGTCATAATTTGGATCTCTATGTATACAAAAATGTCCAACTAAATAAGTCGCATTACATGTCCGTCCAATTAGCTAAATGTCGAACTAATTGTAAATTACTGTACTTTCAATCTGGAAACAATTTAAGAATTGGTGAAAATTGAATAATCAGGAAAGTCCCTAACTATCAATAAGCTCAGAACAACTGCCAAATTCACATACTCATCAGATCCTGGCAAACAAATTATGAAAAAATCAATTTGTGTTTTATTATTATTTTGGATAATGTCTTAGAAAGTATTGAACTGTATTTCCTAAACTCTTTTTTGGAAGGTTTAATGGCCCTGAAAAGCGCCTTGTTTTATGGAATGGTTCCAATTTAGAAAACTTAGTACTCGTGGTATTGAAGAAAACCATTTCGAACGCCCTCGATGCCGCCTTGTTCTGGATTTGCCACCAAAGCAGTTTGTATAAAGAACAAACATTTTACTTCTGCTACCTGCTGCTGTTTTGCGATTGCGTTTGCCACTCGCCACTCGCTGCAACTGCCTGTTGTCTTGATGTCCACCGAACCGAATGTGTTCTGTTCCGAATGCGGGTTTTCTTATCGTCGCGAGCAGCTTTTCCAGCTAACTCGATCACTTCGGCGGCCGAAACTATATAACGCTGGCTAGGTGGACTGGTGCACTGGTACTAACGCGCTCGGCCTAGCTACCCTTGCGGGGAACTCCAGATCAACACGGTTCGAGCGGGATTTTGCCTTTCCCTTCACTTTTCCTCCTTTACCATGTCCAGACATGGCTGCTTGTGTTGGTTTGTTGTTGATGTGTTGTGATGCGAACCGATGTGGTGTACGGTTTGAATGAGAATGATCGTTACGGAAGGAAGGTAGGAAGGTATTGTATTATAGAGACTTTAAACTTTTGCAGTTCATTCGTCTCTAGCCTTGAGAAAGGCCCTTTGAAAACTCTACTCTACTCTATTACTCTACTCCAGCGCTACCACCTCCGCCCTCTTGCCTTGAGAAAGGCACTCGATCCCTCGCCGTCCAGCTCGTCCAGCAACGATGTTGTCCAGTCGTTGTCCACACAAAGAATCGCTTGAGAAAGGCACTCGATTCCTCGCCGTCCAGCTCGTCCAACAACGATATTGTCCAGTCGGTGTCCACACAAAGAATGGGATCGTTACGGCAGCGGAGCGGGGATTTTTAAGCTGACTGGCTGGCTCGAGAATTACGCATGTGTGAGACTGCGACCAATGTTTCGTTCATTTTTTTCTTTTTCCTTTCCAATCGTGCTTCATTCTATTTCGCTGCTGCTCTGGTTGCCCGTTTTGGTCGGTACGATTTGAGGAGCACAAAATGGACCAATCAAAAATGGGCACATAGTGCATTTTGACAATGCTTGATATTTCACAATTATTCAATTATTTATCTCAAGAAAAATTAAATGTTATTCGTTATGATAGATGCGTAGATATATTTCCTATCAATTGATGCAAAAACCTTTGCGATCTATTGAGAAATGCTCGAGTTATAAGCGTTCCAAATCTTGCATTTTTTCCTACTTGTTCAGTGCCTAGATTTCCATTTCACCCCCTATATCTTCCGGTTAGACGTAGTCCTACGTCAAAAACATAAAAAATTAAATAATTTCAACACCTTGAGGTAGTATTAGCAACTAGAGACTTGGGGCTTTTCAACAAACCCAAACTCGTATCGATTATGTGTGATTTTCAAGGAGAAAAATCGATTTGCATTTACTAGTAGCGTAAAAACACCCCAAATCGGACAAACCAAGATCACTTACCCTACTTTGACTGCGATTTGTTCGAGTTTCGAATAAAAATTTCTTATCAATTGATGCAAACATCTTTCCGATCTATTAAGGAATGTTCGAATTATAGACAATAGGAATCTTTCATTTTTTCCTGCATGTTCGGTTTTTAGCTTTTCATTTTACATTCCATATATTTCGGTTAGCCATAGTTCCACGTCAAAAATTAATAGCGTGGAATGTTAAGAGTCTCTCTTTCAAGAGAAATTAATTGCGACAAGTGAGACAACCATATCAACACTTAACACGACCGCAAAGGGTAAGTGTGGGTAACGTTCGCTCAACAGAAACGTCCTACGAATTTGATTCGCCTTTGCTTATGCAACAGCCTCGTCAAAGTATGAAACAAAAATTCCACATACCTCTAGCTCTTTCATAGTACCGCTATCCTCCACCAGTAGCGTTGGTCGCGCTACACCGTTGCTACTGCTTGTTTCACTTCGGTCACCGTTTATCTGCTGACTATGGCTCGATGGCTGCGTTTGCGGCATGATCGTTGGATTTCCGTTCATAATGTAATCACTTTCCTTGTTTTGTTTTTGCTGCTTGAATTTTTCGTACAATTCACTTCCGCCGTTCGCAAGATGTTCGTTGTTTCTAAAATAAAAGAAAGAATTAAAAGAAATTCTATTCAAATTTCAAATGTTCTCTTTTTCTCACTTGGGATGATCGTATATCACTCCGCCGGATGGAGGTGGAGAAACTACCGGAGGATGTGATGGAGGCTCCTGAAGGCTGTTTGCATTGGCACCAGGATGAATCTCTGAGGATGACGAAGGTATTGGTGGTGGTCCAATCGATGGCGGTGGCGGCGGAGGTTGGATATGATTTGGAAGGCCTGTCGGCACAGGCTGATTTGTGGTAGCGATCTTATCCGTGAGCGAGTCGCGCCGGGAGCTTTTGGCCGTTGAATTGGTCGTGTTGGGACTGTCCCGTTCGCCACTGCTCTGATGAATGTCGCTGGTTTTCACAATTGCACCAGCCACGGGCTGCAGTTCGGGTGATTTCGATTGCACGGACGCGATTTCTTCTATTGATGGAAGTCCCTGCTGATAGTGAGTGGGATAGAAAGAAGAAAAACCAATAATTAGATGCATATTTATCTCGGTTGATTCCTGCGCTTAGCGTGCGCTGATCGAATGTGTGATTGCGCGGTTATGGTCCAACAGCGAATCGATTTTAATTGATTGGCACCTTAACACATTTGCTGTGCTGGTATAACTACTGGTTGGCACTTAAAAAGGCATCCAACCACGCAAAATAACTTCGATAGAACTGATTGGTTCAATAAACAATAAATGTCATACAAACGTGCTGTAGTTTTACATATGATTTCAAGACGTTTTTCAGTTTTATTTTATTTTAGAAACCAATTATCAACCTAACATTGGGGTACATGGGGAAGAATATTTTATTTTAGAAATAT
This sequence comes from Toxorhynchites rutilus septentrionalis, assembly GCF_029784135.1. Taxonomy (NCBI): domain Eukaryota; kingdom Metazoa; phylum Arthropoda; class Insecta; order Diptera; family Culicidae; genus Toxorhynchites; species Toxorhynchites rutilus. The sequence goes on along the minus strand of NC_073745.1, from coordinate 187,608,803 downwards.
TTGATATATTTTCTCATGATACTACAGAACAAATATCTCCAAGTAAAAGAACTCCAAAGCTGGCGTTTTCTTATGCATTTTTCTCAATTTTCTTCCAAAAATCTCTTGATAAACAGCTTTCTTAAGTTTGTGCTGAAATTATGGTCTCGAAAACATGCATTGTATGACACGAAAGTACACGAACGAGTGGATCATAAGTGGTGGGACTAAATTCATGGCACGTTTTCCGCCACACGCGCTATAGAGAGACAAACAGTTTAGTGAGGTTTTGTTCTCCTCTTTGTGGACTTTGTTCGTGCTAAGTGTGTTCTCGTTTGTTTAGAAGATCGCGTAACAGAGATTTCTCCGAGAGCGCATCTTTTAGATGCTTGAACATCATCCGAAATCGGAGGTGATAACAAAAAACGCGATAATGATTCGTATTGAGCCGTACTGTCCCAGTCGGTGTACGAAAATGTTTGGGATGCCATCACAGCTCAACAATTCAAATCCCGTATTATCAGAAGTGCCAAAAAAGTGGATAAAGGTGGTCCATACCATGATAGTGAGGGTTCCAGAAATCTTTAAGAAAATTTAAGATGAAGGGCCACTATCTGTTCGCTACTTATGGCTCACCCGTTAGACTGGTCAGACATCCGGCCAGGGTTGCCATAATAAAATCTGTGTTTTTCTGTCCGAAAAAATCTTTTTATCTTATTTTTTCTCAAAAAAACTGTATTGAAATCTTTATTAAATTTATAAGTCCAAATTTCAAGCATAATTTTGCGTTTAGTATCATTGATTGGTATAATTATTATTGATTAGACGATGCTGATGGTATTCACGTAAAGCCACACATAAATGTTATGGTTGTAATGAATTGAAAGGTAACATAATAAGGGAACAATTCAAAACACAGGAGGAGAGAACACCAAAATACTATGAAGCTAATGCTTAGGATACGGACAGGTTTCGACATTATTTTTCATTGATGTATTTCGATGCATTGCTCAAAAGAGTAAGATAAAGTGTTCTGGCCTCCGAATTAATCTGAGTGAATTCAGGTGTTTCATTTTGTTTTGTTCAATTCCACAATCAATAGCAAAACGTAGTTCAGAAAACAGTAAAATAGGTTTGCTCATCAAATCGTTTAATTGGTTCAAACTTCGTTTCATTTTTTGGTTTCGGTCATAATTGAATCTCTCTAGGTGATGTTTAACGACGGATTCCAGTGAGAGCTATTTTGTTGAGGGGGAATTCAGCATTTTCATTGGTTACTATGAATGTCTAGACCACAATGTGTTTTTCCAATTCGAATAGACCGATTTACTAAACCGTGTTAGGGATGCGTCTTGCGGTCTACACTAATATACGGAGAATTAGAAGCTCTATTTTCAATGCTATTTTAACATATTAGCCATAGAAAATTTTATAATTGCATTGCAATAGATTGTTAGCGAAAGCCCAAATCAATTTTTAATAATTATAAAAAAAAATTATAAATAATTATAAATCATGACATCATCATGAAATTTCTGAGAATAAAACACGCAAAATTGAATAATTTGTTATATGTACTCCCCGTATATTCTCGAAACGTAATCCTGTATCAAAACGTCTCGATCCTCATTTTAGATATTTTTTTAATATCACCCCGATTCTACATTCCGCCGGATCTGCATTTCGTTCGAGTTATAATTTCACATTCCCGATTCCCGATTTCTTCATTTGATGTTCGGAGAGAAACAGATCGAACGAAATGCAAAAACAACTCGAACGGAATACAGAATGGAATCTTATCAAGTCGTTCGAATTATTCCGAATCAATCGAAACACAGAATATGGGTGAATATGAGTGCCCTTTTGTATTTTACATTCTCTATAGTAAGAAAAGATAAACAGTGTTATTTATGGATTATTATTCGTCCCACCCAAAATTGATTTTTTGACATGAATTCTTTCGAACATTCATTTTATTAATAAACGAATGTTTGAGGGTTCAATCGCAGAACTTTTAATTTGTTTATCTTCTAATTGGCTCATTACAATTTCCTTTTAACAGAAATTTTCTAGTACTTCTTCCAAAACTCGTCATTATAATAAAAAACTATTTTCAGACACAATTTTCGCCTAAGGTTCTTGATTCATGTGCAAATAACATTTTTCTTCGTTGCATGTAATACATGTGTGATACAGAAAAGTAAGTTTTCATATATAATTGGAATTTCGAAGCGCTATTCCACCTGAGAATCAATTGCCATTTTCGCTTCACACCAACGGAACACGAAGCCTAATTTCGCAAACGAAAAATCCAATTGAACTAACAACGATGATATTCAAGAACATAGAATTACTTGCGTTCGAACTTTCCCTCAAAGTTTTTCAAAAAAAAAGTCTACGGGCAGAGACGAATACCAAATAAAGCCGACTCAAATCGGACCATTTCGACCATACTCGGGTTTTGAGCTTACCAACACATTTGGCGCTCTATTTCATTTTATATAAATAATACTAACCTAGAACGCAGACGTTGGCATTAGAATGTAGGACATCATGCTACATATGAATGTTGAAAACAGGTGATTCTCATTAAAACATATTCGAAGGCTATATGAATAAAATGGATGAAATGGGAAAAATATTACTAACATCAAGCCGTTAATATCCGTTAATAAAAATCTGTATATTCTGTATGAAACCCAAAAAATCTGTAGTCTGTATCTACAGATTCTTGGTCTCAAAAAATCTGTAGAAATCATTATTATTCTGTAACCCTGCTCCCGGCATGATATGGAATATACCTAACTATTATAATTATTTATTTCACTTTTTGATGTGATTTTTTTCGTTGTTTTTTTTTATCTTCAAATGGAAATTGCACCTTTTTCTTCGTCTGTAGGAGCCTTGAACCACTGCGACTATTTGTATATGGTAAATTTCTTTTTGGATGGCACTAACGTTCCCAGTGGAACTTTCGCCTTCTCAACTTTAGGTATTACTTGCGTCATTTTATTAGTAGTATTTAGTTGAGATTTCAATGGCGAAAAATATGCCATGAATGTATTCTGAAGTGGCAAGTTCTAGAATACGCGTGATTACAGTGCAAGTCGGAAGTCTTCTTTGATGAAAAATCTCCCGGCCAGAACGAGAATCGAACTCAAACCCCCGGCATGATAATGTGGGAGGCTAACCACTCGGCCACAGGAGCACATGTGATAAATTTATCGGCACTTAATTTGTCGATTTTCACGACACCTCCAAGTGTATATCTCTTGCGTGATAATCAACCCTATTCTGTATTCCGACGAATTTCAATTTTGTTTGAATCCATTATTTCCCTATTTCGAACGTTTTGCCCATTTAATGTTCGAAGAGGAACATATCGAACGAAATGCAAAAACAAACTGAACGGATCGAAACACAGAATAGGCGTAAATGTATTCAAAATCACTATAAACAATAACTTGCTTGCCTTTCTGACTAATCAGAAACTCGTATAAATCAAAAACACAATTCAAAGCTAGAGGAACTATTATTTTTACTACAATTTGGTGTTCAAACAGAAACAAAACGCATTTCGACAACTTTTGATCCTTACTTACTAAAGAAATTTCCACAATCCGACAATACATGCCAAACCGATGTAATGGTTCGCAAATTTTCGTGAAAATTGGTAGTTTTGTTCCTAGTTGTAAAACATTAGACTATTTTTTTTTTTGTTTTTCCGTTTCAATATGGTTTTTTTCTCTTTTTTCAAAAATTGGCTTTTTTCAAAAATTCATAACCAGATGATCGTAGTTTTGAAAAATGATTTTATCACAACACTCCGAATCGCAAAAGAATATGGGTCAGTGATATTAGGTACATATCCGGAGAGACCGGGAGACTTCACCAAGGGCGCTCCCAAAAACATAACTTCCAAAGAAATAATCCGCTAACTATGACATGCAGCACCTTTCGCAGAACGTCAACATAAAATTCGAAACGAATCGGTAGTGTAGCGGCGTCACCACACAACCGAAGTTTTCAGCCGAAGATCATAGTTCTCACCGTTGTAAAACACTATTTATTTCACATCCTGTTTAAAATTCGTTCCTACATTCACACAAGCTCCCTCGGCTAGAAAGCAATAAAAATCAACAAATAATAAATTTCAAACTCTCAGCTTTAACGCATGGTGTTGGTTGTCTAAAGCGAGAATAAAAATTAAAAATAAAAAGAGAACAAGACTGTGTTGAATTATAGAGATTTCAAACTCCTGCAGTTTCAGTCACCTCTATCCTTGAAAAAGGTTAATATACAGCCTTTTCATATCAAACCAATATATTGGTTCTCAGAATTTCGTGAAAAGTGGTAGTTTTGCAATCGCAAAACATTAGACCGTGTTTTTTGACGTAGAACTACGTCTTTTAGGAAGGGTGACAAATCAGAAAACAGGTCACGGTTTTATGAAATAAAGTTAACGTTAATAAATATTTTCACTTTAAACGAATTCTCATGATTTGCATACCAATCGAATCGGAAGTTCTCTAAGATTTGTTGGATATGCTATACATTACAATTCGCCAATCTCTAAACGTTTTAAATTCATGAAAACTGGAAGAATTTCCTTTTTCCCATACATTTGTTTCAGCCGATTTGTGTGCAACCCCTACCCGTATTTCGAATGCTTATAACTCGAACATTTCTTGATAGACCGGAAAGATGTTTGCATCAATTGATATTAATAAAATGTTATTTTTCATGAGACTAACAATTTGATTACTGTAAAATGTCAAGCGTTATCTAAACGCCCTAACAAAACTAAACTAAACGGTCACTGGTTACACACGATTATCCCTAAGGTCTCGACGAGAGCTTGGTTTAAGGGATTGAATGTAGGTCGTGATTTCATTCGCGTGATATCTCGGCTTATGTCCAATCACTACAACCTAAACACGTATCTCTATCGCATTGGGCTCGCAGCAAACAATCTTTGTGATTGTAGCGATGGCTACCACGACATCGAGCATATTGTCTGGTCGTGTATCCGGTTCCATGCTGCTCGCTCTCAGCTCTCTAGAACACTGAGAGCAAAAGGCAGACAATCGGATATCCCCGCCCGGGATATCTTGTGTAGCCGTGATCCTGATCTTCTGCTTCATCTATATCTGTTCCTCAGAAACGCCAATGTCAACGTTTAATGATGTTTCCTTCGTTGTGTCCCTGTTTCATACCCCTCCTATCTGATCTATAAAAAAAAAGGTTGTGCAGTCCACTGATCATTCAACAAGAGCCAAAGGTTGTACCGCTCATGACAACTCAACATGAGCTGATCTTTGTGCCGGCTAGTGACCATTCTATCCTGGATTCCTCGAGTCGAGAAGACGCACCACGCTAGATATGGAGAACAGACTAGGGGGGCGTTGCTGATTAATGGTTAGCTGCATCCCAATAGGAAGTATCCCGTGTCGGGCACACGTACAGAGCATTGGAGACAGCAACATCACAATTACGAAAACACTTGTAATACTAACCTCGAGCCAACCGCGAGTAATCGGTTACATATTACTAACATAGTTATAAGGCAAACATTGTCGAAATATTGAACTCCCGGCCCCGTCAGGTTGACACCATATGAGCCTTAATAAAAATATATATTTTGGATAAAAAAAAATGAAACGCCCTAACTGCCAAGTTTTGATTGGCCCGATTTACGGTTTCCCCAACAACTTCCCAACAGACTTCAAAATCGATGTACCTGTGGAAATCCGCTTTGCAAATATACATGCAAGTTGGGGGTATTTTTGTTCCCACCGAGCTGTGTTTCTCTAGCACGGACTTCAAAATCAATGTTCCTGGGGGAATCCGTTTTGCAAATACATGCAAGTCGGGGGTATTTTTTGGTGTTGAGTTCTTTTGTACTCGCTTGTCGTTGTGCAGACCGGAAAATGTTTCCCTAAAACGTACTTTTAAATTGAGAAGCCTGGGAAAATCGTCATTTTAGGTACTGAAGGTGAATGAACTTTCGTAGTTCGAGAACTACGTAAACATGAGATTTGCAATAATTTCAGAGGGAAACGTAAAATACAATGACCTTTTGACAGTCCTTCCGTTCACATATTTTGGTAGTCCTAGGTATCATATCAAACGTAAAAGGGGGTTCATCAAATTTACTTGTAACGAAGATCATAATCAATTACAAAAATTTCGACGCTTTCTAAAATAATATTCGGAGTGGTAAACAAGTGCGTTGCATAATATAATTGCGTAGTTCTACGTCGAAAATTTGCGGTCGTGTTCTAGATACAACCCCTAACGATTTTTTAATTTTTTCATTAGGGTGCCCATTTGCATTTTAGGGTGGTACGAAAAAACAATGTTTCCCTTTTTTTTCCAAAAATACCTTATTTTCAAAAAATCATAACATTTTCACTACTGGACCTGTTTAGATAATTGACATAACAAACCCAATCAATTTTTATTTAACATCGACTCCGATTATTCGCTCAGACTGAAATTACAAACTAAGCATAATTAACCCTTTGCGGTCGTATTAAATTTGGGCATGGGTATCGTACTGGTCGGAATTATTTTTCCTTGAAAAAACGGTGACGCATGCAAGATTATGAAAAATAAACATTTTTTTATTTATTTTGTGAACTTTATTTTGTGCGAAATCTTTTGAAATAGTCTCCAAGTGTAAATCATATAAAGTATAATTAATACATGATTTTAGTTTTATTATCTGTTGAATATAAAACACTTTTGCCATTACTGCAATAAATGTATAATTGATGTCGATGTGTATCCGAAAAGATCAGCACTTTTCAATTTTAACAAAGTTTATTTTACAGATTATTCAGATGACATAAGACACTTATGCAAACAATTATTCTGCTCTTTAAAAACAACTACTTCAACATAATTCAAACCAGTTACTCAAATAATGAATTCAGTATATCCGAAATTATCAAAAGTTTTCACTTTAGATGAACAAAGATTTTGTCGCTTGAGACATTTATGCGATTATTCAAATAACATGAGACATTTATGCAAACAGTAGTTCTGATACTTATGAACAATCTTTTCCATCACACCAAAGTGTTACAATGGCTAAATTCTGCTGTTATGATTTTTTGTTCCACATTCTTATGCATTCAAGGCACTGTGCGTTATTTTGTGTGGGTGACCACTTTGTTTGATACTTAGTACCGTTATCTATCACTCATAGGAGCGCCGAATTGATTCGTGAACAGGTTCATTAGACATCAAGCTTCGTTTAGGAAAAGCATAAACTGATACCTGATCGCGTAAAATATAAGATTAGCATGGTTTCTTGCTGTGGTGGCTGAGAGCAGACAAACGACCAGAACTGTAAAAAAGGTATGGTGACTGAGAGCAGACAAACGACCAGAACGGTAAAAAAGGTATGGTGGCTGAGAGCAGACAAACGACCACAAAGAGTTAAAAAATCCTATTGTTAAAAACTTCTTTCATTAGATTAAAATCGAATTCTTCACAGACAGCATTGAACAGGCGAATACACGAGTCAAGCGGGTTACTGTAGCCGCAATTTGTTCTATGATACGAGACTGCTAGCAAAAATGAGTTCCAAAAACGACAGGGAGAAGTGATTAGCACGAGAAGTTTAGGGCAGTCAATACATCCTTGCAATGACATAATGCATACTTAGTTTTCCGAAAATTCCGAAAATATTAAGCCCTTTCCAAATATTAGAAAGGGCTAAATATTTTTGACAATTTTTTAATAAAATATTTCTACTCGAAAATGATAAGTCCTACAAAATAAAGGTGATCTCTATGGAAGAGTTTTAGGAAAATAATTGAATTTTTAGAAAAAATACTGGAACAATATTTTTTGAAATTATACACTGAAAAAAATCGATTTCAAAAACTAAAAGTCGATTTTCTCGAAAAAATCATCTCATATTTTGATGAAATGGTAGGTGAATGGTAGATAAATATGTGTTGTTGTAGATTTAGGTAACTATTAAGAGTCACTGAAGATATGATAATAAGAAATGGATTGTATAGATACCTAAACGATGAATAAAATGGCTCTGCAGTTGGCTGAAAATTACCAGTCGTGACCGGCAGCAAATGTAAAGTGGCGGAAACGAAATAGAATTATTTTGTTTCTGCGTAATCATCAGAGTTCAACAAAGAAAAGCGTGACATTGTTTAGCAACATGAGTCAAACCGTGATCTCCAGGCTATGCAAGGATTACAAATGCAGTGCTGGTATCAACATCTGGTCGAGTTTTTGACACCTGCTCTTCTTTGCTTTTCATCGAGGTCCGAAAGCTACCGAAGCACAACGGAAATGGTTTGAAAAGTTGAAAAACGGCGAAGTCCCTTCTGAATTTGATGATGAACGTCTCAAATCACTTTTGAAGGAGAACGGTCGCCGAACCAGTCATGAGTTTATGGAAAAAATGCAGCCTCTCTAAGAGGGCTGCCATACTAATGAAACATGAACTTCTGCATAACTCGAGAACTAATCAACAAATGGAGCCAAATTTGGGATGTGAGAGTTTTTATGTACAACAAATGTTTCTGTGGTAGTATGACACCCCTCCCTCATCTGGAATGTTGAGTGTGTCCCATGAAAATATTACACATATTTTTTAACCAAAGATAACAATTGAAAATTTTCGGATAACTCTAAAGAAAAATGGGAAAATTCTGAAAATTGAATTCCCATATGTTCTACAATTACATAGTGATAAGCATTTTTAGTCCATTTGATGTTTGTGCTAACGAAATTGATCTTTGTTCGAAAGTGCAAGAATGTGGTTGAAAAATTTGAACGAGAATTGTGTCTTAAAATAACCTGATATTATAATGATGAGTTTAGGTAGAATTCCTAGGAATTTTTAGTAAAAGGTAATTTTAAAGAGTCGATTACAAGATCAATCAATGAACAGTTCTGCGTTGGGACACATGAAAGTTCGCTTAGTAAGAAAACGTGAATGTTCAAAGGTATTGATGACAAAAAAAATGGACGGGACGAAGTTTGCGGGTCAGCTATTTTAATATAAAAGTTCGAAAAACTAGCAGGTACTGGGAGTAAATGCGCGCGAAGCCAAGCCGAAGCTTAGTGAATATGCGGCCTCAACCACAAGTCCTCGCGAGACTTAGTCATTTTGCTTTCATGTCTCAAACTTCCTTCAGAGTACCAGAAACAAGTTTGACCAATTTCTAAAAATAGAAGGAAAACATTCAAATCTTCTCAAATTATTAGCAAGCTTCTGGATGTAAAAAATCGAATGATTTTAATGAAAATTGGATACGATCAAAAATATGAATTAAATATTCTGAACGGAAGAAAGCATACCACAGCATGTCTATCCAGTTCCCGACATCATTTTCAATAAAAAAAGAGCTTTGACGATGATGCAGACTATCATCACACAAAAGAACCGTGTTCTTTTATGGAATGGAAAAAAAGTAAACAGAAACACAATTGTGGCTGCAGGGTATCGTGCTGATTACGCTGGAGGAAAGCTCCTCTCTGGAGCCACCAAATGTGGCTGCAGGGTATCGTGCTGATTACGCTGGAGGAAAGCTCCTCTCTGGAGCCACCAAATGTGGCTGCAGTTCGAGATCGTGAATGATGACACGAAGGGAAAGCCCTTTACTGGACGCTATGTGGTAGGCCAGATCACGTAGAGCGCATAACGAGTATGCGCCTACTGGTGCGATCCGGTAGTACCGCGTCACTTGGGAGTTTGGCCGGGCGGAGCCAAGGGAAGGAAAAGGGAGAGGAAGGGTGGTTGGAATTTCGGATCTTTGGAGGAGGGGTGTTCAATACTTACCAGCGCTTGTTGCGCTGGGATCTGCCGGCGATGATGTCCAGGGTGCTCCCGATGGTGTCCAGGATGCTCGGGCGATGTCCAGGGTTGTGATACGTTTATGACAAAAAAAGAGGGGTTCGGTACTTCGCCACGACGCTCCTACGTCCGTGGTATGGTTGAGAGTGTCCAGTTGAGAGTGCGTTTATTCTGTTCAAGTTTTCTCTTATATACAGACATTGCCTTCTTATCTACCCCAGAAGGGCGTAGCATAAGAGAGAGAAAATTACAATTATTTATTCTAAGCCAGACGGGCGAACGAGGGATGATTATTAACACGCTCGCAGGCGTGTTATCTTTTCCTCTCCGTTTTATTACTTATTGTCCTAGCTCGGAGATAGGCTCCGTTTATAGCACCCATAGTGCTCTCTTTTTGGGATTTCTCCCGTCCTTCGGTATTTACGATCGGAGATAGGCTCTGATCGTAAACACATTACGTCGTTTTGCTTATTTTTGTTTTGTTCTCCTTCCCGGCGGGTTATCGCTGGCCGGAGGAGTTTTATGATATTTAGGTTTTCAGCTAGCAATAATCGCACTTCGGAAAAACCTCATTAGTTACGATAAAGCCACTGCGCAAGCTATTCTGTGTATTTAGGATAGAGCGCGATCTAAGCATCCGCTCTATCGTTCTCGCCATGAATCACGCTCTAAAGGCATGATCCGTGCGGCGACATACCGGCCCTCGTAAATCGCGTAAGGCAGATTTACCAATTGAGCTACGCCGCATCTGTTTCTAATAATTTTTTCTTCTATGCTTCTGATGCTGTATCTTTTATTACTGTATAATTCGCAATTGTTTCATCTTATATTCTCTTTTCAATATTATGTTTTTCTTACATTCAATTTCCTAACCTGAAGTTATACAATGCAATTCGTTTGCTATGAGCGGATGACTTCCGTTTATTCTTCATACATGGTGTGTTATAAATTCATTCTTTGCTTCGTTACAATTTATTAGCCACTTTGCCTTCAGATTCATTTACAATGCAAATCCTATTCATTTTAGCTTTGTGTTACACTTCATTTTACTCTCGCAGGAGTATTCAATTTTCAAATTCAATACTTCTTCTATCCATAGAAGAGTCTTCAACTTTATGTACTTTAATAGCCATACAACGGCGCCTAATTGCTTCTTTCACTGAACAAATTATATTTTTTTTACTATTACATTAGACGACATATCTTCTCGTCAGTTTATGCAACCCTTTGTTGCTTATATTTCTTATTCATTGTCAGATTCCTCATTTTGACTACAATTATTTCATATTCAATTATTTTCTTCTATTTTACATTTTGTGTACTTATGGTCTAACAGAGTTTTAAATCACTTTTTCTCTTCAATTCTTCGGCATGCCGCCTTGCTTCATTGAACGTCCCTCCAATGCTTGGTTTTAAAGCGCTGTGTCTTCTAATTGTTGCCGGTTCAATAGGTTGTCCATTCGGATATGGACATCGGGTCCTGCTGTGGCTCTGGATCTGGTGCAGCATCTTCGTCTGCAGCAACGTAGATAAATGATCCCGATTATAATCATTAGTATGCTTACGAAAAGGGCGGCGTTCCTCCAAAGATACTTCGATTTCGGATGGAAGGGATCCAAACTGTTGTACACGGTTATCATAGCGTTGTTATCGTAGGGATTATCGGGCTTCGGCTCCACCACATCTTTTACGGTGTCATTGAATTCGTCCAATAGGTGATCGGCCACCTGGTATTTAGATTTGAAGTATGTTGCAATCTTCTTGTTCATGCCATTTAAACTTGCATGTATCGTTTTGTTGTTGGATTGTATACGGCAATCTGGCTGGAGAGTTACTACTGCTGCCTCATAAGGTGGTGACATTACCACGTTGTCGCAATGTATAACTATTGCCTTTGTATCGGATGCATAGTATAAAACGGTATTAGGAGTGGACAGTGTCTCCATCATAGCGTAAGGCGTGGTTAACAGTTTTGTTGCACATTTGCGGGTACTTGCGATATGCAGTATGACAGCCGCTACGCAATCCACTTCCTTACTCAGTTCTGGTTGAACCGTAATTAAATGCGTATCATTCAGTTTTGTTAGTTCGATCGATGGGTAGAAGAAGTCTTGGTTGTGGCCTACCGCGATGCGATCATGTTCTGTTACAATAATTGAGCCATTCTCAGCCCGTGGGATCGGTATTATCTTAAATACCTCGAACTCAACTTTGTTGATGACAACACTCGTCATGGTAATTATGAGGGAGCCGTTGACTACACGCGTGTTGTATTTTACGGCTGATGGGTGATCCAGGACAATGTAACCAGTTGGCAACGCTTGTGAAATGTTTTTTCTGGTTTGGGCTAGTTCGTCGACGGACAAAGGAAACGTTCGAACTTTCCTATATCTATTCAACGTGCCAATATCGTGGTTTCTAACATCGTTGTTCGTAACCTTTGAACCTTATCCGCAGAATATAATTGTTTTAATTGAGTCATGTCTTTGTACAATTTATAGTATCTCTCGTTAAGCTGTTCTCCCATTTTGGACGCCTTGGTATTCATTTTTACCATTGACTCCGATATTTGGTGAATTTTTTCGTCTTCATGAACCCTCATTGCCTGTAGCTCGTTTTCCATATCGTCGCTACCAAATATTAAGTCCGCCAAAAAACCGAAGAACCCTCTGCTTCGTTTAGTTCTCGTTGTCTGCTTGATCTCATCAATCGCATCATCGCATAAACGTTCAACAGATGTTGCAATTTGCTCTAGGAGAGAGTCTTCGATGACAAACTCCATGTCTTTCATCGCTACTGTCACATTATTCCGTATCGAGTTAATTACTTCAATGTCTTCATCGGGCACTACGTTGGTTTGTATATTCGTTTGCCATATGCCTCTATGTAATAAGCACGTTCCTTCGTGGTCGAACATTAGACCGTCTTTGTCAACGGGTTTTATGGATATAGCGTTGATCAACGTGAACGACATTACGAACAACATCATTATTTTCAATATACGTGAGATGTTGAACCAAGATTTAGAAATGCCTTTTGTTGTAGTCTTATTTCTACGTCTTTTTTTTCGCGTTGATTTTTTTGATTTATCTTCGGTCGAGGTTATCAGCATTACGTTGTTAGAACTCGCGGTGGTATACTTGTTGACCGGTTCTAAGGGCAAGGGGTTGTCGTTGACTCTTATTGGTTGTCTGATGCTAAATTCATCGATTGAGAAGTGCGCAGCCATCATATCTCGTAGTTCTTTATCGTGTTGCAATAGTTCATGATCGTTTTGATAAATTGATCTGACATTACCGAAAATAAACCATCCAAGCTTACTTCGGACTGCTATTGGGTCATTGTCACTTCCCCTTCTTGTTTCCATGGCGGTAAGCAAATGGCTTTGATTCAGCCCTATGAGAATTGTTGGCCTTGCAAGCTCGTAGCTTTCGATCGGAAGGTTTTCCAAATGCGGATATTTTGTAGCCATTGCTTTGTAGTTCATTGTCTGAGTCGGAAGTTGTAAGTTTTTAATGGTTCTTACACCGTCAAGTCGGTACGACCTTCTGGACGACCCCTGAATGCGAACTTGTACTTTTCTACTGTTCAGCTCGTTTCGAGACACGTCCTGTGTCCATTTTAATTGTAGTGGTTCTTCTCTGCCGTATAGGTCCAAGGAGTTTGCCATTTCCTCATCTAGCAATGTCAGGGAAGACCCTGTGTCTAGGAAGGCATATGTATCGACTGAATGCCTTCCGTGTTGAAGTGTTACTGGAATCACCTGGTAGTATATCTCGTTTGCTGAGGACTTGTGAATATTGCAGTTGGCTTCAAGCGGAACTGTAGCGGACGTATTACGAGGTGTTGGTTCCATGTCTGGATTCGAGTGTAACATTCTGTGGTGGTGCTTGTTACATCCACTCAAGCCGCACCTCCTAGATCGTCTGCAATCTTTAACCATATGTCCGGTGCCTAGACATCCGAAACATATTTTACATTGTACTGCCAATCGACATCTTTTTTGGATGTTGGAGTTCTTAAATTCCGTGCAATCGAAGATTTTATGGTTATTCGAGCAAACCGGACATTTCATGCGTGGCATCTCTTGATGGACATGTATCTGGCTTCTAACTGTAGAAGGTAGAGGAGAAGCCATATTCCTCATTATTTTGGCGTGAGGTTTCAGCCAGTTACTCATTTCTTCTAAAGATGGGGCATCACCAGTCGTCGTTCTATGGCGTGTCCATTCTATTTGCAGGTTATAAGGTAGTCTCTTAACTAGGTCTTCTATTAACCTCGCATCTAGTAGGTAACCTCTTTGATTTATGATCGTCATGTTTGCCACCATATTTTCTAAAGCATCTGACATTTCGATTATTATTGATCTACTTTCTCTTTTAAGCTTCTGTAGATCGTGCAGTAGTTCCTCATATATGAATTTAGGGTTTCCGAAATTTTCCTCTAGTCTCTCTATTATACTCGGAACATTTTCCGAGTTTATAAATAGTTGCTGCACGCTTCTAGCTGCGCGTCCTTCAAGGGCAGCTTCAAGTCTGGAGAGATTTTCATGATTGGAAAACGCACATTCTCTCGTGCTGACTTCGTAGATCCTTTTGAATTTAGCCCAATCTTTGGGCGACCCGCTGAATTTTGGCAAGGGAGTCAAAGCTTGCCTCTTCATTAGAATCGTAAAATCTCCATGCTGTGGAGCTGGCATCATTGCACTCTGCTCCCAGCCAATTGATGGACCGGATCTCATTGGTAGTGGTGTTTGAATCGTTGCTCGGTCACGTTGTTGCCCGGAGATATTGATTAGGGGTTCAGTTGACTGCGCTTGCGCCGGAGAGCATGGTAATTCTGTTTGTCGCTGTGTTGCTATTGTCGTTGCGCCCACGACTAAAGCGTTGAGTGATGCCTGCATTGTTACTATTTCCTTTTTTAATGTGGTTATGTTGTTGCGTTCGCTAACATGCATCTCAGCTAGTTGTGTAACTAGATTCGTCAGCTCCTCTATCTGTTTTTGTTCCCTCGAATTAGTTGAGGGATGAGACGCTGCAGGTGCCTGTGCCTTTCCCTCACTTTCGTTTGTTTTGGTAGGGGAACAAAGCGAGCATACTAAATAGGTTTCCTCTTCAGTGGGTGTATGTCCTACACAGGAATGATGATAATTCCTTTTGCACTGTCTGCATTGGACCAGATTGTCTAGTTCAATTTTCTTGCCACATGCATCACAGCACGGGCGTGATGATCTCGTAAAGCTTGATATCATTATTCCTGAGTGAGGAGCCTGGTTGCCGTCACTCGATGTTTAAACTGTGTTATAATGCGCAAGTGGCGAGGCGCCTGGTTGCCTTCGCCTTGTCTTAAACCAAGCGTGGCGCCTAGTTGCCTACGCTGATTTCAAACGTTGCACAATATTCGTCTTCCGGCCCTCGTGACCGGATTACAGTTGATGTTGACGAGGCGCCTGGTTGCCTTCGTCCAACTATGCCTGACTGGCGATCGGTCTGTTTATAAAGCTGGACTTGTTTCAACAAGATGCCGATTTCTACGGCCTAATTTGTCCGTCTTTCAGGACCTAATTTCTGTTTCTTGAAATGCGCAATTTGCCTCTTGGCTAAATGGTGATGTCCACAGACAACCTCACCTTGTTCGTCTTTACAAGACCGAACCTCTCCGTTCAACGACGGGCGCAAATCAATTTAACAGGATTCTCAACTCAACCGAGCGTGTTGTGAGTTCGTACAGTGTCTTTAGGAAAAGACTCCTCTCTGGAGCCACCAAATGTGGCTGCAGGGTATCGTGCTGATTACGCTGGAGGAAAGCTCCTCTCTGGAGCCACCAAATGTGGCTGCAGGGTATCGTGCTGATTACGCTGGAGGAAAGCTCCTCTCTGGAGCCACCAAATGTGGCTGCAGTTCGAGATCGTGAATGATGACACGAAGGGAAAGCCCTTTACTGGACGCTATGTGGTAGGCCAGATCACGTAGAGCGCATAACGAGTATGCGCCTACTGGTGCGATCCGGTAGTACCGCGTCACTTGGGAGTTTGGCCGGGCGGAGCCAAGGGAAGGAAAAGGGAGAGGAAGGGTGGTTGGAATTTCGGATCTTTGGAGGAGGGGTGTTCAATACTTACCAGCGCTTGTTGCGCTGGGATCTGCCGGCGATGATGTCCAGGGTGCTCCCGATGGTGTCCAGGATGCTCGGGCGATGTCCAGGGTTGTGATACGTTTATGACAAAAAAAGAGGGGTTCGGTACTTCGCCACGACGCTCCTACGTCCGTGGTATGGTTGAGAGTGTCCAGTTGAGAGTGCGTTTATTCTGTTCAAGTTTTCTCTTATATACAGACATTGCCTTCTTATCTACCCCAGAAGGGCGTAGCATAAGAGAGAGAAAATTACAATTATTTATTCTAAGCCAGACGGGCGAACGAGGGATGATTATTAACACGCTCGCAGGCGTGTTATCTTTTCCTCTCCGTTTTATTACTTATTGTCCTAGCTCGGAGATAGGCTCCGTTTATAGCACCCATAGTGCTCTCTTTTTGGGATTTCTCCCGTCCTTCGGTATTTACGATCGGAGATAGGCTCTGATCGTAAACACATTACGTCGTTTTGCTTATTTTTGTTTTGTTCTCCTTCCCGGCGGGTTATCGCTGGCCGGAGGAGTTTTATGATATTTAGGTTTTCAGCTAGCAATAATCGCACTTCGGAAAAACCTCATTAGTTACGATAAAGCCACTGCGCAAGCTATTCTGTGTATTTAGGATAGAGCGCGATCTAAGCATCCGCTCTATCGTTCTCGCCATGAATCACGCTCTAAAGGCATGATCCGTGCGGCGACAACAATTTTCAAATAGACAGCTTCTGTTGTGGTCGTACTTGAAATAGCAAGCAGAAGAAACATCGTGTCGAGCGGTAAGCTTATTTTTATCTTCATACTCTTGGCGCGCGTCTGAGTGGTAGCAATGCAGGACGGGAATTATGCTCGGGATACCACCAGCCGCATGCATATTCATACATTATTGATTAAATCTCCATTCTACAACCGAGGAGCAATGGACTTGAAAGGGAAACAAATATTTGACCCAGGAACCCATTCAAAGGGGACTATTAACATACTTTCCGTCCACCAAGCGCCATTCATAGGCAGAGAGTAGTGATATACAGTAAATCCTACTTGCATAACTGGTATTACTCGGATCACGGAAAATGGACACGAAACGCGCACGTTAAGAAGAGTTTTGATGTATTTCTGTACCAACCTGATATTCGCTAAAATTGCTGCTACGATAAACATCTCCACCATCGCCATTCTCGAACAGCCGATCTACGCTTGAAGTCATCAATTTTCCACTTGAAGGTTTTATCCCGGTAAGGTGAAAACTGGCAAAACTTGAACGTGACATCGGAAACGATTCATTGCTTGCCTTTGCATCTACAATAACAAGAAAGAAAGGTAGAAATGTCATTTATTCTGCGTCCCACTGACCTTTCGGGTTAGTCTCGATGGGGTAAACACATTTAGCACATTATGATACTCACTGAGACACGTAGAGACGGCATCGAGGGAGGGCAGCAGCGAGCGCGTCATAATGTCTGCTGCACTGCGAGGCCTCGTGAATGGCATCACAGAGTGAGGGAACGTTTTCGGTTTGATTGGAGTGATAAGCATGTGTTCAGTCCATGAAGTCTCAAGTGAAGGCCTCTCCAGTCTCTCCACATCGACGTTGAGCGTCTTTTGTTCGAACGGAACAGAGAAAGTCTCGGCCGGAATGCTTTGCAGCCAACTGAGCAACGATAGATCCGAATCAGTGAACCCTAGCATAGATGATTGAATCAGTCATTGTTTGATAATATTTTTACAACATTTAGATGCAAATCGTCTGTTTCGACCTTATGCCATGCAAATGGAAACAATAACTCACCTATCGATCCATCAAGAACCCGAGAAAAGTGGATCTTCTGTGTAGCAGCATCAGCAACACCCGTTGCCTTTACCTGACAATAGTTTACACACGATTCATATAAAATACCCTTAATAACAAGCTGTACAAGTCGGTCATTTTTCGCGAATAGCGATTGTGCCGCACCAGTCTTCTTGTCTCCCGGTAAAAACTTTTCCACCAGCGGAAAAATCTCTCTGAAACATTGCACCCGTGCCTTACTCGGATTCCAGTCACGGTACTGCAGATGGTCGCCAAGTTTGGGTAACGTCAGCAGCAAACACAGTGCCGAATATTCCTCCTTCGTGAGGCAGAGTTTTTCCAACTCGCCAAGCACCTGGACGACTTCCTCCACCGCTCCGTCCACATTATTGATTAGGGGCGGTCCCGTCAGGCCGCCCGCTTCCGACTTTATACACAGCAATTCGATGTACTTGTGTCGGAGTATGGTGCACTTGAACTGCCTCATGTCAAAATTCTGCAACGCTTCCAGTGGCTGAATGAACTCCACCACATCGTCCCACTGGCCGTCGAGGATGAGCTGTCGCAGAAATAACACATCGTCTGAATACTGTCCATTGATCACACCCGTTTCGCGTTCCAGCGATAGCTGGGAAATGTGCAGCTCGCGGTTGTTCAGAAACTCTAACGCCAACCGAACAATATCCTCCTCGCGAAGAGACAGTCTTGCCGGTGACATTTTCTCACATTAATAACAGCGCTGCTGGCTCGCGGCCAATTCGCTCTGAATTTTTCCAATGATTCAGTCTGGAAAAAATAGGAAAACGATAGTGAAAAATTAATCATCACAGTCTCAAACAAATAATGACTCGATGTTTGGGTACATCTTTTAGTGTTATCTCTAACGTGAAATGTTATTCAAATCATGTGTAGTAGTATAAGCAATTCAGATTTTAAAAACTTGTATTTTTGATTCCAATGAAAGTGTGTATTCCGTTTGGGTTGGAGGAAATATGAATTTTTCACAGCAATTGGGAATTTTTTGACTCAAGCGTAACTTTTGAAAAGGGCGTATCGATTTTAGTAAGAGAAATCTTTGATAATTTATATCTCAAAAACTATGAGTCGTACCGAAATAGTGTCTCAGAAAGAGTTAGAGTATTGATGGTTGAATATGAAAAAAATGTACACTGAGAAAAAAAATTATAGGAGGCTGTGTCCAAGATACGACCGCATTTTTGACGTAGAACTACGCTGTTATTTTATATAAGTCGCTTGTTTATACCTTCGGATATCATTCTATAATGCTGTGAAATTTTAGAAACAACTGCTTAGTAGAATAATCTCTGAAATAGTATTGTCTCAAAGGAATCGCACCTCTAGGCATCGTTCGTACAGCGCAAACCAAGCGCCAAACAAGCGTTCGCCATAGCATGCATACAGAGCCATACATTGGTGGCTTGAAACTACTAGGAATATAAACCCTTCTTATCAATTTGCGCTATTCTCAAAAGAAACGCTTCTGTTAATATTACTGGTCTCGAAAAAAGTTCCATTACTTTCTCATGCTCGAGAGAAGCGCAGCTGTCACCCTTAGTGGAGGAAGTTTTGCCACTGGCAAGCGAAATCTAATCACATACAAAATTCCAGAACGATATCTACTACTTTGTGACTAAACAAGCGAAATAAACTCTTTTTGTTAATAACAACCTCGAAAACAGTAGCAATGCTTCATTATGATCAATATTAGCGCAAATGCAATCCTAGTTGAAGGCAGTTTTGCGACTGGCACGCGAACCCAAATAACTTATAACATTCCAGTAAGACATTCAATATGTTTGGTTTTCCCCAAATAATTTTTTGGCGCACAACCTTTACGCCTGATTCGACATAACGTCAGTTTAATGCATTGATGCATTCTCAAAGGCTCCAACGAAGCCCTTATGATGACGAAAAAAAAACAATGTTAACTGCTTGGAAAAAGACTGAATTATGCCACACAGCTTGTACTCTGCTGTAATACCCATCGATGCGAATTCGCTGATCAGTTTGTCAAGAGCGACCGCCTTCACCACCAGCAGGGGAAGCTTGATTTTGGTTGCTGCCTGGGTAATGGCGTTTACATTTTCGACCGACGCGCCGAAATCGCCTACTTCGATGTTGTTCGATACGGTGTCACACTCGCGAAGGCTCGGTTCAGTGCGAGCGCTTTTCACTGCACCAACATCGCGTGCATCATTAGATGACGCTTGCCTCCAAATTTTATTGCCCCTGGAAATGCGTTCGTTTTTTTGCAGGGCTCAAGCCCGCCTTCCTTTCCTTCTTGCACATCACACACTACGCGAAGCGTCCAATTTATGACGAGGAAAGAAAAGCACACAATACGAATAACGCGAAAAACGAACAGAAAAACCAAACGACGATATCCAAGTTGGATTACCACTGGTGGGGTCCAATCTTAGATCGAAGCGCAGCGAAAGCAAAGAGAACTGGATTGCTCAACAGTCCAATGCCGAATGAAAGTTTGCCTCAGCGAGATCCACTGTGTATACTGTAGGCAAGTATTCCCCATTCTCGCACAGCCTTCCTTCATCGATGTTATACATCTGCTGGAAATAACACGCGTTTTAGTTCTGTCTTAATATATAGACCAAGAGAAAGAAAGTAAGGAAGTTAAAAAAGACGGGTGGGTAATGTCGGGGACATAACCGGAGTGACGTAGGACTATACAAAGGGGACAGCTTTTGTTAAATATATATTTTAAATATATTGTTTTATTTTCTTCTCCTACGTGAATACCTACCTATGTACCTTAAAAATGGATTAGTTTACTGTTTACTCTTCATGAATATGTTGATGGTTCTGAAAAGAACCTTTGGTGTTGTGTTTTTGTTATCACTCGATATTCCCATCTTGTTCGGTTAAATCTTCCTGTTTAGCTATTGCGTTTGCCACTCGCCACAGCTTTCACAGTTGGAAAATTTCTTCCCATCCAGCTTGTGACATGTTGTTCAGTAAATTACATTTGATGCGACGTGCCGGAGAAACACTTTGCCACTCACTGAAACTAATTGTTGCCTTGATGAGCGCCGAACCGAAGCTGCTCTGTTCTTGATGCGGGTTTTCTGATTGTCGTGAGCAGCTTTGCAAGCCAACTCGAGTACTACTGGTATACTGGTGCTCCGGCACCAATCCGTTCGGCCTAGTTACCCTTGCGGAGCAATCAATGAATGCGACCAACAGGGAACTGGAGACTTGCACGGTTCGAGTGAGACTTTGCCTTTCCCTTAACTTGTCCTCCTTTGTTACGTCCACGATGCTGATGCCGTACAACCACACGGGTTTACGGTTTGAAAGAAAATAAGATATTGTTTGGGGTCCGCGTGTTTTATACTCTAGCGGTACACACTCACAGGATAGAGAAAAATCGGCGGACTCAGCCAGAGGGGCGAGTCCAACGAGACGAACGAATGAGCGTTAAAAGGGAGCGATGGCAAAAAAATACATTCATTACGATTTGTTCGCTCGTTGGATTCACATGCAGGCTAAAAAGGGTCCTTTTCAGGATCACAAAATTATCTTCAATCTAAAGAGTTTATTGTTTTGTTATCACTCGACATCCCCATCTTGTTCGGCTAAACCTTGCTGTTTAGCGATTGCATTTGCCACTCGCCACAGCTTTCACAGTTGGAAAATTTCTTCCCATCCAGCTTGTGACATATTTTACAGTAAATTACATTCAATGGCACGTCGCATTACCACCACTCAGTATCGGATTGGAGGTAATTTTAACCTGTAATTGAACATTTGCGATGACAGTGGTACAGTGTCGACCTTCAATGTGGGGTCATAATTTGGACCCCGAACTCTATGTTTACAAAAATGTCCAACTAAATATGTCGCATTACTGGTCCGTCCAATTAGCTAAATGTCGAGATAAGTGTAAATTACTGTACTTTCAATCTAGAAGCAATTTAAGAATTGGTGAAAATCAATAAGCTCAGAACAACTGCCAAATTCACATACTCATCATATCCTGGCAAACAAATTATGAAAAAATCAATTTGTGTTTTATTATTATTTTGGATATTGTTTTAGAAAGCATTGAACTGTATTTCCTAAACTCTTTTTTGGAAGGTTTAATGGCACTGAAAAGCGCCTTGTTTTATGGAATGGTTCCAATTTAGAAAACTTAGTACTCGTGGTTTTGAAAAAAACCATTTCGAACGCCCTCGATGCCGTCTTGTTCTGGATTTGCCACCAAAGCAGTGTGTATAAAGAACAAACTTTTTTCTTCTGCTACCTGATGCCGTTTTACGATTGCGTTTGCCACTCGCCACTTATCGTCGCGAGCAGCTTTACCAGCTAACTCGATCACTTCGGCGGCCGAAACTATATAACGCCGGCTAGGTGAACTGGTGCACTGGTACTAACGAGCTCGGCCTAGGTACCCTTGCGGGGAACTCCAGATCAACACGGTTCGAGCGGGATTTTGCCTTTCCCTTCACTTTTCCTCCTTCACCATGTCCAGACATGGCTGCTTGGGATGGTTTGTTGATGTGTTGTGATGCGAACCGATGTGGTGTACGGTTTGAATGAGAATGATCGTTACGGCAGCGGAGCGGGGATTTTTAAGCTGACTGGCTGGCTCGAGAAATACGCATGTGTGAGACTGCGACCAATGTTTCGTTCATTTTTTTCTTTTTCCTTTCCAATCGTGGTTCATTCTATTTCGCTGCTGCTCTGGTTGCCCGTTTTGGTCGGTTCGATTTGAGGAGCACAAAATGGACCAATAAAAAATGGGCACATAGTGCATTTTGACAATGCTTGATATTTCACAATTATTCAATTATTTATCTCAAGAAAAATGAAATGTTATTCGTTATGATAGATGCGTAGATATATTTCCTATCAATTGATGCAAAAACCTTTGCGATCTAT
This sequence comes from Toxorhynchites rutilus septentrionalis, assembly GCF_029784135.1. Classification (NCBI taxonomy): domain Eukaryota; kingdom Metazoa; phylum Arthropoda; class Insecta; order Diptera; family Culicidae; genus Toxorhynchites; species Toxorhynchites rutilus. Next base: position 187,586,159 of record NC_073745.1, on the reverse strand, counting down.
TGAGAAATGCTCGAGTTATAAGCGTTCCAAATCTTGCATTTTTTCCTACTTGTTCAGTGCCTAGATTTCCATTTCACCCCCTATATCTTCCGGTTAGACGTAGTCCTACGTCAATACTTTGCTTGTTGAGCTTACCGCGGTGACAGCCTAAACACCGCTCTCATACTGCATCGATGCTCTTCCAGAGAACGTCTCCGCATTACACACACATGTGCCACAGCCCTGTGTATCGGCACACAAAAGAAAAATGAAATGGGCTCTTCAAAAAAATTCGCACACCGTATATGAATTCCTCGTGAATTTCAAACGCTTTCTTCATTTTATTTAAAATTAAAAACACATTTAGAATTTATCACACGATTCAAACACCTTTTCAAACAAGATTCGGACTATTTTGGAAACAAATTTTCACTACACCACCGATGCCGAAATGCCTAAATGCCAAAATGAAGCTATACACGGAGCAAACAAGCAACACGTCCGCACTCGATCACTGCTCACGTCTTTTTCCTACTTTTCCTTTGTTCACGCAGACTTTAAATCCTACGATTTCTCCTCCGTTAGCCGTCCATAAGTTGCTCGTTATTGAAAGCTCTGTTCGGGAAAGCACACAAATGGACCGAACAAATCTATGGGAAAATGGAAACGCTTAAAGTTTTCATGAATTTTAACCATTTACAAACCAGGGGATTCTAACGTATAGCATATTAAACAAATCTTACCGAATTTCTGATTCGTTTAGTATGTAAATCGCCAAAATCCGTTCGCGGCAAAAATAGTTATTAACGTTAACTTTATTTCATAAAAACGTGACCTGTTTTCTGATTTGGCACCCTTAATGAAAGACGTAGTTCTACGTCAAAAATTAGTACTATTTTTTTATTTACAAAATAAAAATTCAATTTGCAATATCCAAAATACATATTTTTAAATTTTTTTTCTAATTTTTTCATACAAAATAGAAGTCATGCAGAAAATTTTAAAAATGGGCCCAACATGGTAAAACTATTTTTGACGAACTTTGTGGAGCATCGAATTTTTAGGAATTTTCAAAACTTCGAATTTTTGTATGGTAACAATAATTTTTAGCCACAAATTATGAATCCTGATGTGATTCAAAACAAAAAAGGTTATTATCAATCTCCTTCTAAATGTAGCCATTCTCGAAATATTAAAAAAAATATGTCTAATTTATTGTCTTTTTTATAGTAAATAATTCCTTTTAATATGTTTGTCGTGTTATACCGTCATGTTCATGAAATTTTATGAAGGGCGTATCGATTTAAGTAACAGAAATCTTTGATAATTTATATCTCAAAAAATATGAGTCGTACCGAAATAGTGTGTTAGAAAGAGTTATAGAGTATTGTTGGCTTAATTTGAAAAAAATATACACTGAGAAAAAAAATTAGTACTCTTTTTTTTATTTACAAAATAAAATTGAATTTGCGATATCAAACAATATGTATTTTTTCATATTTTTTCAATGTTTTTCATATAAAATAGAAGTCATGTAGAAAATTTAAAAAATGGGCCCAAGATGGTAAAACTATTTTTGACTTTTTGGAACATCGAATTTTTAGAAATTTTCGAAACTTTTTGTTTTGGTATGTTAGTAGTCATTTTTAATCACAAATTATGAATCCTCATGTTATTTAAAACAAAAAAGGTTATTATTAATCTCCTTCTAAATGTAGCCATTCTGGAGATATTTAAAAAATATTTGTAATTTAAAATCTTTTGTATAGTAAATAATCTCTTTTAATATGTTTGTCGTGTTATACCGTCATGTTCATGAAATTTTATCAATATTTCCTCTAACCCAAACGGAATACACACTTTCATTCGAATCAAAAATACTCATGTTTTGTCATTTGTCGATTTCATTTGGAATTACTCGTATAGCGTTGTAAATTCTGGTTGTGAAGTAATAATCATTTGTTCCACAGAGCCTTATCGTTTCAAAATATTTCTTAATCACCAATTGCTCTCGCATCGCACATGATGACTCATCGGAACGTTTCACCCTTCGAGATTCGTATCATTATCACTCAAATATTCGGCACATGAAATTTCTTCTCCACAATATCATTTCTTATACGTTCATAAGATGTTATGCACATAACATTAGTAATTTATGAGGTCAGAGCAATCGTTGTGTTACCAGAGATATTCGAGTAATTTGAAAATTTTGTCTTTATCAAGCATAGCTGAAAGAAGAAAAAAGGGAAAAATGGGAAATATGTACTACACCGCTGCCACAGTTTATCCAACATATTTACTGATCACAAACAGTAGACATGCACATAACATTAGTAATATAAAGGATAGTAGGGTAAAGGATGAGGGACGCATATAAAGATAAATGACGTTCGGAATTGACAACTCGTTCCGAGAGGTAACCCACTATCTTCAGATTAAAGATGTTTTAAGGACGAAATACAGGTGGGATAAAGAATTATGTTCTAATAAACAATATAATCATATTATTTTTTTTGTTTTGGGCGTAGTGAGATGGCTAGTGGAAGAATATAATAACGCAAATTGAAAACATTTGTGAACGACGTGATGATAAATGTTTACAATTCATGTCCCCGTTGAAGATGGAATGCTTCCAGATTTTTCGGAGTTGACAGAAATGTATTAACAACCAGAGTTCGTCGATATGAATCAATTCTGTCACTCCTTTACTTACATCTTTCTTATTTCGGGGCCGTCATTCAGCCACAAACGGTTTAAAATTAATTTTATGTTGTTCTTGGACTTATCTTCGTGTTATCTTATGATGAAAATTGTGAACATTGGACTTTTCTTCGTGTAGTATCTTCTTTTAGTAATAGTTCCAATTTCAGAATAAATAACATTTTTATGAAATAGTTTTAACATTAATAACCGTTTGTTCTGCGAACGTTTTTATATAATTTACATATCAATTTAAACTGAATTTCTCTACGATTTTTTTATATATGTTTAATCACTTTTGTCTCAAATTCCGAACACCATTTTTGTCACTGACTAATATTCCGAACACTTTTGTCACAAATTCCGACCAGCGAAATGCAAACTTAAGAAAAAATCATAACTTTTAAACTACTAGACCGATTCATATGATCGATATATCAAATTAAAGTCAATTAGCTAGTCTTTTTTGGAAAAATGCAAACAAAATGGAATTTGATTTTGTAATTATTGATTGTATTTGTTTCTTATAGTTTACATGGTTTCGGGACCAAGGGCGCTATATCGGTATCGATACTTGTAAATGATGTTAAAATGGAGTTTATAACCCAAAGAATGTCAGGGTTTTGAATATTAAATTATTTATAATATTAAAGTTCAGTAAATTCACAAACATTTAAAAATGAAGTGTTCGCAATTTGAATCATGCGTAGATACATGATTCATATTCCGAACACTAATTTTTATGAAGATTTCTGCATAAAATATCATTTATTTTATCCATTTACTGTAGATTCTTACCATTTCTAGCACCTAACATGAAAACATCAAACAAAATAGTTGAAAAACTGAAGAATTAACGATGCTTATTTTTTACAGAATTTGCTAACGCAAACATTTCATCATTGGTTTTGACTGTCACTTTTTTGCAAATGCTTAATATTATAAATGATAGGCTGTATCGATACATGTAAATGATGTTGAAATGAAGTCTATAACCCAAAAAATGTCAGGGGTTTGAATTTTAAATTATTTATACTATTAAAGTTCAGTAAATTTACATTTTGAAATGAAGTGTTCGGAATTTGAATCATGCGTAGAAACTTGATTCATATTCCGAACACTACTTCAATATTAGTTTTAATGAAGATTTCTGCATAAAGTATAATTTTTTCAACCAGTTATTGTAGGTTCTTACCTTCTCTAGCACTTAACATGAAAACAACAAACAAAATAGTTTAAACAACTACAAAAACTGAAAAATAAACGATGCTTGTTTTTTTACGGAATTTGCTAACGCAAACATTTCATCATTAGTTTTGACTGTCACTTTTTTGCAAATGTCTAATATTATAAATTATAGGCTTTATCGATACCTGTAAATGATGTCAAAATGTAGCCTATACCTCAAAGAATGTCTGTGTTTTCATTATTCAATTATTCATAACATAAAAGTTTAGTAAATTTACATTTAAAAATGAAGTGTTCGGAATTTGAGACTGTTCGGAATATGAGACAAAACTTAGTTCATTTTTGAACTAAATTTATCAAAATTCTCGAAATTTCAAATGGTTCCTATGATCAGATAGATCGGTTTCAAGACTCCACCCACTCAGAATATTCTCGTAGGATGGTATGCTTCTTATTCAAATGAAAAAAAAAATACATTTCTCATACATTTGTTTTGACATTTCTGTACTCACATAGGGGAGATGGGAGTAAGAGGGACATGTTAAGGAAAACTTCAATTGTATCTTTGGAAACTAATGTTTTCCAAAACTTACAAGCAGTTTCTTACAGTTCAATATACTGATTTTTGAAATAATTGGACAATTGTTTTATAGAAATTTCTCATACATTTGTTTTGACATTTCTGTACTCACATAGGGGAGATGGGAGTAAGAGGGACATGTTAAGGAAAACTTCAATTGTATCTTTGGAAACTAATGTTTTCCAAAACTTACAAGCAGTTTCTTACAGTTCAATATACTGATTTTTGAAATAATTGGACAATTGTTTTATAGAAATGTGTTTTTTCATGTTTTTACTGAAATTACAACAAGCCGAAAAGTAGAACATTTTTATCGATGCGGGTATAATAGACATGTGGTGGGGGGAATATGGACAGGTCAATAATATACGAAGCGTAGAAGTTTATCCCTCGCGAAAGGAATAATTTCGCTCTCTCTCTCTGCGTCCAGTAACTGAAATTAACCGAAAAGGAAAGCAATACAAAAAAGAGTTCAATATTATTCCCTTCACTTTCCATCATGTATTGGATGGGACTGTCCATTTCAACCCAACCAGTGCAATTATTCAATAATTTAAATTTGACACTTACGAAAGAATTTACTTTTCCGTATCGCTTCTCTGTCAACTCACAACCCGAAATATAACCATCAGCGAATTCAATTTTGTAATTAAATCACTCAAAATGCTAAATATCGACGTCGCAAAAATTACATCGCGGAATCATGTTTGATTTTCGGTTTTTGTTTCCCTATTTAACTTTTGATCAGTATTTGTTGTCATAGGAAGGTTTAAATATTCTAGAATAGCATGTAGAAGGAGTTCCCATCAACAGAAATTTGAAATTCATAATGCAACTATACAAATCAACCACCTGTCCATCATACCCCCACTGTCCGTTTTACCCGCGGCTCCCCTACTTGCGCTGTCTACAACGAGCAATTAGTCGAAATGCAAATGCAGAAGAAAAGGAAAATACTGCAACGTAGGCTTTGCCTTTGCTCCCTCTGCTATTCTCGCTCTACATCAATGACATAACTTTACTTCAGGAAAATGGGTGCTATCTGACATACGCTGACGACACAAAAATATTCGTGATCGTTGATAACGAAGATGATTGTCGCCGGCTTCAGGAGTTACTGTACAAGTTTGCATTACGATGCCGTGCCAACAACATGACACTCAGCGTTCCAAAATACAACGTCATCAGCTTCCACCGCAAAGCACCCCTGCAAATCGAATACGCTATCAACGGAGGCACCTTAACACTTTCGTCGCCCAGAGCGATTCGGTCGAGTTTCTTGCGGGGCCCAAATTCAACTGTCGGTGTGCTAGAGGAATAAGCGAGCAACGATAATAATGGATTCGGATTCGATTCAGGACTACTTTTCTGTTGAATCCGAATGAAATCAACCGAAAGCTTTTAAAAATAATGTTTCAGCCAATTTTACAGTGTTGCCAATGATTATAAAAAATGAAATTAAACAGAACCTACTTGCTCCTATATACTATATTCGAAGACGATGAATAACTACAATTTTATTGGAGAATATGGAAAAGATTCTGAATCAGTAAAGTTGCCACTATCGCATGAACCTCGGACAAGTGAAAAACATGTTTTTGACAAAATGGTAGCCGAAATATTCTTATAAAAATTTCATGCACCGAGCGGATAGATCCAGAAAAAATAACGATAACTGTATCGACACAGCAAAACTTTACGTTGATTTGTACTCACGATACTATATGACTTCTTCTATGCACAGAATTTTACTTCATGGATTTAAAATTATTTAAACCGCAATATTACCTATAGAAAGAACGATCAAAGAGGCTCAAAAGAAATGTATTAAAATAATTAAATACGGCCAAGAACATTTCACTCGTAAAAATAGTCGAGAAAATACTAATCATAATATAGTCAATCATCTTCTTATGTCTACATAACCAATAGTAAACACTTATTCTGAAAAGAGGAAAAGTAATTGTAAAAAATACTTTCAGATGAAGTAATGTTTCTATTGAAGAAAACGATTGTTGAATCAGGAAAAGATGACGATGGATCTGATGACAATTATGAAGAAGAAAAAAAAATATGATGATGGTGATGATGATGATTGTTTCGATTTGTAATCTAAAGAAAATCTTTCGTACTGATAGCAGAATTTGTTTGTTTTGAGGGGTCGTCCATAAACTAATTTTTTCTCAATAGGGGGGACGCCCAGTGGGGCTAAAAAAATACTACGGGGGAAGGATGCCATAAAATTCCAAATAAATTGAATTACGTGCTTTATGAACGGCCCAAAAAAAAATTTATGTCAGATTTGTGTTCAACATCCCGAAATTACGTAGAAATCATGCACAACACTTTTTTTTGCTTGGCCATCCTTTGTATGGAGTCGCCCACTGTGCGGCGGGTCGGCGGCCGAGTCGGATCGCGTCATCTTGGCGGTTTGGGCTGTCTCGATTCCTTATCCTCCTTGAATAGGGACTTCGCTCCCATTGACCTCAGAATAAAAAATAATTTTGAGAAAAACTAAGTTCATTTTTTTTAGAATAACTTAAAAAATCGATATCACTTAATTTAAAAAAACCTACATTTCATTCTTTGGCCAGAATTTTGGAGGTATTATAGTTTTCGAGTTATCATTTTTTATAAAAAAAAACTAGCTTACCCGACAAACTTCGTCCCGCCCAAATTTTTTTTGTATTATCATTACCTTCAAACATTCACGTTTTTTTAGTAAGCGCAAGTTCATGAGTCCAATCGCAGAACTATTCATTGATTGATCTTCTAATCGACCCCGTTGAATTTACCTTTTACTAAAAAATTCCTAGTACTTTTACCAAAACTCATCATTATAATACCAGATTATTTTCAGACACAATTCTCGTTCAAGATTTTTCAACCACTTACAAATAACATGTTTCTTCGTTACATGGAATAAATGTTTGATGCAGAAAATATGATAGAATAAAGACAGACCCCTCCCCTATTCTCCCTTATTCTCCCCCCCCCCCTAAAATCTTCATATGCCTCATTTGGCTCCATTTGCTTGATTAGTTTTCGAGTTATGCAGAAATTTGTTTTTCTTTTGTATGGCAGCTCCCCCTTAGAGAGGGGGGTGGAGTGTCTAACCACCATAGAAACATTAATTACACTCTAAAACTTCCAGATACCTAATTTGGTTGCATTTTCTTGATTAATTCTCGAGTAATGTTGAAATTTGTGTTTCATTTGTATGGAGTGTCTAACCACCATAGAAACATTTATTGCACCCTAAAACCGTCACATGCCAAATTTCGTTCCGTTTGCTTGATTAATTCTCGAGTAATGCAGAAATTTGTGTTTCATTTGTATGGCAGCACCCCCCCACCCCCCACACTAAGAGATGGGGGAAGGAGTATCTAACCACCATAGAATCATTGATTGGGATCCCGGCTGAAATAGCCCTGGTCGCTGGCCATAATGAGGTCAGCTAAATATCAAGGACCAGCCAGAAGAGTGTGCCTGTCTCGCCCTCATCAGCCTCGTGCTGGTACGGCTCATCGTAATGGAGCTACGCAGGCCAGTTGTCACGAGTTGGTCGTCACGCTCCACTCGTTCATCGTCAAGGACGACACGGAGGTTGCGACCTTCCGCCGAAGCCAAGATCGTCAAACCAGTCGCTCGTTCGCCGCTGCCGACCGCCATCTCGTCGATACCATTCCCAACCACGCCGTAGCCGATCACCAACCGCCAGTACCCGCCGCCAACCCGAGTAAAAGACCGATACCAAGTAGAGACCGTAGAAGGACCCGTGGGCCAATAAAACAATTGTTTATTAACCTGAAAACTATTTCTTCTCGCTAACCCAAATCCGAAAGCCTCCCCACACAGCTCACGCGACGACCCTGAGGCCGGAGGACCCAAAAGAGACCTTTCGCGTCCACCCCTGCACGGGTCATAGATAAGGCCTGGGGGCTTAGACTGCGTTCCCTCCTGGAACCAGTAAATCGTTTCCTCGGGGGCTGAGAGCAGCCGCACCAGAAAGTAATTCGTAACAATTTGTTGCTTAAATGACCAATGTCATTATACCCACTTTACATTTCACTGATATCTGAGATGTTGCTGCCAATGGCCAGTCGAGTTGCCATGATATTCGCCAATGGGAAGATGAACGTTTGTAGCACAAACACTTTCAGAACAGCTAATAATGTAACTATTTTGATCACAAAATTTAACTACCATACCATACTGATATTTAACTACAGTAGAACCCCCATTTTCCGCGAAATAGTCTGGCTAGGCCATAACGAAAATCGCGGATAACGCGACAAAGGACTAAAAATGAGGTGCAAACACGAAGTAAAGATATTTCAGCATGAAAACTATGTTTTATCAATACAGAAATCATTCAACTCTCTATCTGTAAAGTCGCGTACACCAGTGGTCAGATAATATGAAAGCCATGACCAAAACAAAATAGCAAGTGGCCACCTCTCACTGACAAATTTCGGGAAGCTCTATAAAATTACTATGGATCTCGCTTTCGCGGATAATCTGCGCCGCTGATCATCGACTCGCGGATAATCGAGGTTCCACTGTTCTTCGAACAGTTGAGCGAATGAAAAAGCGTGTAAAGGGTGTGTCACATCAAATTGCATCACGGAAAAAACTCTGTAGAAATTCGCCCAGTAGACCGATCCTTTTAAAAATTTTAGACAGTAAAATAAAAACTATTAAACAACTTTTGGCATTTTCTTTTTATTCATACTTCGAGCCCAAGCCCGTATGCTCGCACCTTCCTCTTCACCCCGTCCATAAGGTTCTGTACAACGTCAGGTTGTAGTTTTTTTTTTGAACAGAAATCCATTTTCTCGTGAAGTCCGCCTCCGATTTGACAACTTTTGGGTTCTTCCGGAGGGCCTGCTTCATAATCGCCCAATATTTCTCTATTGGGCGAAGCTCCGGCGTTGGGCGGGTTCATTTCCTTTGGCACGAAGGTGACCCCGTTGGCTTCGTACCACTCCAACACGTCCTTTGAATAGTGGCACGAAGCGAGATCCGGCCAGAAGATGGTCGGGCCCTCGTGCTGCTTCAATAGTGGTAGTAAGCGCTTCTGTAGGCACTCCTTAAGGTAAACCTGCCCGTTTACCGTGCCGGTCATCACGAAGGGGGCGCTCCGCTTTCCGCAAGAACATATCGCTTGCCACACCATGTACTTTTTGACAAACTTGGATAGTTTCTGCTTGCGAATCTCCTCCGGAACGCTGAATTTGTCCTCTGCGGAGAAGAACAACAGGCCCGGCAGCTGACGAAAGTCCGCTTTGACGTAGGTTTCGTCGTCCATTACCAGGCAATGCGGCTTCGTCAGCATTTCGGTGTACAGCTTCCGGGCTCGCGTCTTCCCCACCATGTTTTGCCTTTCGTCGCGGTTAGGAGCCTTCTGAACCTTGTATGTACGCAGGCCCTCCCGCTGCTTGGTCCGCTGGACGAATGAACTTGACAAATTCAGCTTATTGGCGACATCCCGGACCGAACTTCTCGGATCACGTCTAAACTGCTTAACTACGCGCTTGTGATCTTTTTCACTGACGGAGCATCCATTTTTGCCATTCTTCACCTTCCGGTCGATGATTAGGTTCTCGAAGTATCGTTTTAGTACTCTGCTGACCGTGGATTGGACGATTCCCAGCATCTTACCGATGTCCCGATGTGACAACTCCAGATTCTCGAAATGAGTGCGCAGGATTAATTCACGACGCTCTTTTTCGTTCGACGACATTTTTCCAAATTTACGAAAAATTGACAGTGAAGCATGGCCAACGTGATCTATACACTCTTATCTGATTATAAGCGAAAGCTGAAGATATAATTCCCAAAAATTAAATTTTTACAGCGTTTTTTCCGTGATGCAATTTGATGTGACACATCCTTTAATTATGCGTTTGTGCTGACATACTAAACATTGGATTGCTACGAATTCAATCCAACTCCAACCCCATGCGAATTGCACGATGTACACAACTCTAATCATTCAATTTTTTTTCATGAACACAAAAATTTGTCGATGACGATGAATTCATGTTGTTTTATGTGGAAGATACTGATAATATTCGACAGTACGGTACACAAACCAAGAATCCATAAGTACTAAGTGATGATATTCGTCAAGTGCGAACCACGACAACCCACCCATAGGCAAAGCATTTTATCATGATGTCGAACAGCTAAACCACAGGTATAAGACTCGAACCCGCTAGCATATGTGAATTTATTAAGATGTATATCCCATGTTAGTAAATTATTAATTGTTAGATTTAAAAATAATGTTGCCTCATTACATGATAGGACCGACTTCGAATGTTCATTCGTCTCTCAACAATTGAATTTATTATTTAGCCGTTTGGGTACGGGGCAGTTTTTTGAGCATGCGGATGAGCTTGGTTATATTTATATGAATTGGTGGATTGGTGCTAAAAGTTCCTTATGTTACGAAACCACAGGGCAGTCTCGTGCAGTAGTTGAGTGAGTTCAGCCCGTCCGTAGCTGCCAACGTGACGACGACTAATAAACGACGAGAAACGTCAGGAAGTGAAACACGATGCAAACTGTCAAAACACATAAACAAAACGTGTACGACAAAAGAGTGGCGAGTTGTTGCGGAAGCTATTACAAATTTATTATTCCAAAGTTAGAACCTAATCTCACAATATTTATCTTATTCTACGGTTGGTAAAATTTATTCCTAAAATTATACTTATGCTATATGTACAACCTATTCCTACAGTTATTTACAAGTATTATAATTACTATTATAACCTACTATTCCAACAGTTAAAAGTAAAGATAAAGGTAACGAATTATGAATTAAATTAAACTAAACTAATAGCTAATAGTACGGTTTGGTTAGCAGTTTGCTTTCATTCAGAATTAGCAGATTTCGGATAAACACGGAAGATAAAACGAAAATGTAAGTAATGCTATGTAATTGTAAACATTGAATTAAAAGAATATATTCCAGCTTTGAAGCTGCGAGTTAGCTGCTATCTGGACGTTTTTCTTACCCCATCCGAACACCTTAGATCCATCGAAAAATGGAAGATCAATAAGCGATAGAATCTAGATTTTTTTAATTTGTACCCCCAACACTCCCGTACCTTTAACGGTGGTATGGTAGGGCCAAGTTCAAAATGGTAACATAAAAAGAGAGGTGCGCTATCGCGCTCCCCCCGCAAACGGTTAATATTTATTTATATCTTGATGTGTTCTTAATAGAATCAGCTGATGTGATTATCATTTACTAATATTGCGACACGTAACGAGATTATATTTAGCTTCATCTAATCACGCTCTATGACATTAATATTAGAAGCGGTAGCCCAGATTCAATGGAGCAGAAATTATAAATCGAACCCTACTTGTAAGCTGCAACGTAACAAAGCGTGAAATTGCAATTCAATCCAAACGATTCTCCTCTCCTCCACTTCTAGTATGATTGTTATTCCAACTAAACAGCAACGTAATAACAAATGTTGAATTCATAAAATGGTGTTAAACAGCTTTGATTTATGCTCGTGTCTCTCTCGCAAAAATGATATGCAAATTACATGCAGGAGCACACATCGACAAGAGTCGATGTTCACACTTTATTTCTAGTAAACCGCAACTCATAATTATTGTTGATTTAAACGCTTGATCGCAATCATCTCTACCATGGCAACTGGTAATTTTGAGCTCTCTCTCTCTCTGCTTCCGAAGAAATGTGGAGGAAATACTCAACGCGAAGCAAAACATCATTTCCCAAACACACAACAAAGTTCCCCGGTTTTGTTTGAGAATATTGTAAGCAAGTGTAAAAAAAATTCACATGGTTACGATGGCGCCTTATCGTAAAAGTAAGCGAATGGTCAAAGCGAAACAAACAAAAAGTGAAAATGATTGTAAATAACAACAATTGCTGCATAATTTACGCGTTTAACCGCCTTTGGAACGTGACCTTCCTTTGGAAAATGTGGTGACGTTCGAGACGTTTTTTTTCTTGTCATGGTGAAAATGTCATACGCCTATAATCAGCATTACACGAGAATGTAAAAAAAAATCGCGCAGTAGAAATTGATACTCCACATTGAGTTCGAAACGCACCAATTGTTCAATAAAAATATCATGTTCTACGAGGTAAGTACAAATTATTTTTATCAACATGAGTTCACATTCAGTTTATTATTTATTAGTGTAACGGTTACCACGGCTAGTTGAGGACGGTTCTCCCTCGCGATTTGGCGCTCATTTACGAGAGACAGCACAAAACAAGCATAAAACGAATCATTGAACAAGTGGACGAACAAAAGCTAAAAAATAGCAATAATCGCAATAGCAACAATAAACCGGCAACAGACAGGAATGCATAACGAATCTCCCCATCCACACACACACACATGTTGAATCTAACCCGTGTGGGGTGGCTGACTTAGTTTGAGGAAACAACCACGTTTCATGTTTCCTTCACCTTCCATCAAGCTATGCCATGCCGAGCTACGATACACGAGTATCAATAATCTTTTTTTTCAGGGAGATAAGTTCATCGCACTCCATATTCATCGTTTACGAGATCGACAAGTGGTAACTTTGCTAAAATATGTCTCTTGAGTATTATAAGTTATACTATTTACTATGTGCACTATAACTTTATGAAAATGCTTGTGTGATTATATACTAGCATATGCATAGTGATGCGTAGTGCCATCTGGAATCAAAATACTTAAGATTTTGGTTTATTAAGGTAAGTTTCCCCGCAATGCTGATCTATCAGGCCATCTCATTTTAGATCTACTTGAAAAATTAAACCGAGATCAATTGCACTTTCCTTTTCAAGGATTTGTTTCAGCAGTAGGAACACTGCGAAAGCCCTTCAAACACAATAGCTGATTGTGTTAATCACCATGATTCTCGTGAGGTTTTCGTTCATAAACCTGCGAGCTCGGTAGAACAAGAACGAAAGCGACAGA